>NW_022900948.1:31575944-31636463 GCF_012274545.1 Fukomys damarensis | reverse complement strand
ATTGTATTTTATTTCACTGGCTACCTGATTCTACATGTTCTAAAACATCCATCCCACAACCTGCAAGCCCCATGTTATGAGGATTATCTTATTTTATATTATCAGAATTTATAGAAAAATATTATTATGTATTTATATTTATTTATTTTTATTTATTTATTTTGCAGTACTAGGGATCAAACTCAGCACTTTGAACTTGCAAGTCAGACATGGTGCCACTGAGCTAAATCTTCAGCCCATCTTTTATATATCTTTAAAGAGCTTTTACAATATGACTTTATATACAGTTTCTGCCTTTGCAATTTAATCATGTGACTGGAGATAATTACTAAAATTGAATCACAGTTTCCTTATATGTAAGATGTCAACAATATTACCTACCTAATAAGACTGTTTATTTGAGTGAAAATCTCTTTACAAGGTTCTGAGGACAATTTCTGACTCATAGAAAGTAATAAATTACTTAGTTTTCATTAGTAGAAACAAAAGTGGTAATAGTAGTACTGTATGTTTGTTCTAGGTCATATGGCCACATGAGTTTCCACATATCACTAATCTTCCATAAGCCTAAAAGTGGACATTATTAATATGAGCTCTTATAATTGGTGCTAGTTTAAAGCAATTAATGCAAATCCCATAATAATCATGTAGTACTACATATACATATAAGGATTAAGGGTCTAATTATGTGATATATCCATTTACTGCCATGTTTTCACAAAATATCAGAGGATTTGATTAAGTCTTAATAGATACATAACAAAGTTAAATAGAAAATTATAAAACTTTCAAATTAGTTTTTGATAAATTTATCAACAACTAGAAAAATTAAAGCTCACTATTCATAAATTTAATTGATGAGTTATTATTCTCTCTCAGGTACCCAGAAAATTTCCATCCATCTCTATCTATCCATCTTCCCAATTTTCACTTGTTCATGCTTTTTCACCATTATTGGTGACTTTTAGCTATTTCATTGACAGATATGTCCTTCATACATTAATAACAAGAATTTCTTCTATAAGAAGTTCTGCAGTGATAATCTATTGATTATCTACTTTGAAAACCTTATCATGAATACAAGAACATATCATACATGATCATGTATTTCTCTTCATGTAACTCTCCATACAGCTTCATGTAGTTTCAAGAAAATTTGGGGTAAAAATGTATGTGGACAATACTTGGATGGGAAATTTCTCTAAGTTCAGTAAAATACAGAATGAGCTTCACTGAGAATGTAGGCCAAAGAAAATTACCTAAGAGCAAGTAAGATCAGCCAACAAAAATGAAGAGGGGATCTTGTTGAAAATAAAGGCGCTGATGCAGACCTGAGGAACTTATGCCACCAAAAATCTCTTTTTTTTAGGATATTCACCTCTTGACAGCAATTCCTTTCAATTTTAAAAATAAGCACATGGTGCATGGCAAATGCCTGCATCAGATAGTAAAGATAATGAAGAGATTAGACATATAAGAAGAATAAGGATAGCATCTGTGCATTAGGTGATAGAGGTGAGACTGTGAAGAGTTAATGATAAGGCAGAAACACAGAAATTTTAGAAGCCCAGTGTAGCCATCTGAAGGGCCTCTCTTAAAAGGGTAATGAATTGAGCTAAAATTAGAATTCAGACTTTATTAAGCCATTCTACTTTCCAGGAGAAATAGCATCTCCCATACATTGATAATGTAGGAAATAGCTGCATAGGTCAAAATCTGAAAGAATGAGAACATTGCACTTATTTCTTGCAGAAAAATGAATCCATATACACAAACATACATATTTCACAGAGTATTTTTAGAATGACTTTGAAGGATGACCCTGTTAATTTATTGTAATTTATCATTCCTTTTTTGTTATTCCTGTGTATTTGATATGAAAGTATCAAACAAAGGAAGAGGTTAGGAAAAGCATAAGTAAAATTTCAAGCAGGAGTGTAGTCTGAGATCTCTCTGTAAGGAGTTAAAAGGTGGACAATATATAAATTTCTGGACAGCCAAATACATAATGTGTGTTAGAAGTAACTAGTAACAGACTAACTATTCCTTTATTTATCAACCTGGTCAATTGGCAAATATCATTATTCAGCCTAATTAAAATGAATGCATTTTTATTTAGAAAAACTTGAGTTCCTAATTCTGAGATTTATAAACTATTAGGTATGGAATAAATCACTTATATTCTCTGATCCCTACAAGACTTTTTAATAAATGAAAATAGTCAGAGTTGCTTTATAGGATTGTAGGAAAAAAAAAGTGAGATGTTTGCAAGTGCCAGTTTGACAAACACATGAGAATTAGTTTGAGCTTCTCTAATATGGGCAAGGAGTTTTGATGCAAAGATGGGTAATTTGCTTTTTAAAGTCCATGTATCATACACCATGAGCCAGAAGAGAACTCAAATCACTAGGATCCCCAACCAAGTGGAAGATTTAGATAGTAGGCAAGATTTAGAGCCAAGTTCACTTTCCTTGGAGGGAGAGTAATGCATGTTGTGACACAGCTGAAGAGTGCATAAAGTTTGAGCCCTCTTTCCTTTGGTAAAGGTACTTGCTATTGAGCCACCACTCTGACTGGAATCAGTCAGGCATGGATTTCCCCCAAATCTGACCTGGAATTAAAAGACTGAAAATCATTGCATTGAAGTAAAATCAGGAAACTGATGTACTCTATGTCACAGTTCTTTCCTCCTGTGTGTTCAGATGTCATTTTCGGATCATTGGTACTCTTGACTATGACATAGCCTCAAGAGCTTCATGTCCTTGGGATCTAGTGGATATAACTCTAAAATAAATATACTTCACATTTTGTTTTACATATAGATAGGGATGGTAAATAAAATTTCTACTTAGAGACCTAGTACAATCCAGTGGTAGTAACCAAATCATGGTGTAGAGGATGATTCTGGTCCTTTGTTTAAGTTTTTCTAGAAAGAAAAACAATTGACGGTGGCCACTTTAATGTGTATTCAAATATCCTAGAAAAGTATTTTTGACCCTAACTTCTCCCTCAAGCCTAATGTCAATAAAATTTACTTATTTAAATATTTAAGATGCTAGGTCCATGAAGTGATAATTCAACAAAATTTAGTGAGAATTATCATACAACAAGCATAAAATTCTACAAGAACAGCAAGAGTAGCTTCATAACCACTTGGAGGAACAAGACATATCCCAGGATGCTGCAAAGGGACTAACACATAAATTCTGTCTTAGACAGGAGACAGAATGTATGAGACAAGAGATAGAAGGGGTCGTATACTAGACATAGAGATTGTTTGAACAAAGATGAGCAACTAGAACTAGCAAAATGTAGGAGAGCTGTTAGGAAGAGGGATTTACACTGATGAATAAAGATAAAAACAAAGGGGTGATACGAAGGGCTTGAGTAAGTAAGCTAGAGCTTGTATCAAAAGAGTCATGATTGGGACCCTTCGTGTCATTCCCTACAGCAAGGAAACATAAAAAAAATCAAGGAGAGTAGTGACATGATCATGATCACATTATAGCATAAGATATTCCGGGTCTCAATATCTACTAAAAGCCCAGTTAGAAGGAATAATGAGTTTAGAAGCAAGTGTCTGGTCTTCTTGTTCTTGCTCTGGTACTAAATCATTGCGTGGCTTTGAGAAAGATCTCCTGCCTTGATCTCCGTCTTCTTGATTGGCAAATGATTGAGTTGACAAGGTGATTTAATTAGGTTGTTACAAGTACAGCAACTTATATAAATCATTTGACAAAGACATATTTATTTGTTCCTCAGATCTAATCATTTGAAAAACAAGATTTTCTCTGAATTTCCTATCATGCACAAAAAAGTGAATTATTCAGGTTGCGAATGATTTTGGGAAAAGAAGAAAATATTCAAACAAAATTGGTAAGTCCTACTTTAGTTTTTAAATAACTAACCAACTAAAAAGGGGGGGCATGGTTAATAAGACAAAGAGAAGAGATAAATCTGTGGCAGTTTTTCTCTCAACTTATTGTTAAAGACCTTCAGAAGTACAAATCACTTTATAGCTTTGGGGCTAAGCCATGTAACTTAGAGCTTCAAAGGTGGCATCTGAAGGACCACATAGCAGTAAAACAAACAAAAAAATATTCCTTCCTTCCTTCCTCCCTTCTTTACTCATGTCTTGCATATGGGCCATCCAAAACTTTATCTCATGACATTGCTTTATCTTGTATGGCATCACCTTGAAGTTTCTAAGAAATTGCTGCAGAAACAAGTAAAGAATGAAAGCAGAACTCCTCTCCCTCTCTATTCTAGGGTCATCTTTCTGTTTTTATTATCTTTCAGAATCAAGCCAAGCAGATATAGGTAAGTAGGTTTCTCTCCAGGAATGTCTTCTTCCTTTTTATTTATTTAAGATGTACTCTTTATAAGTGTTTTGCAAAGTATTTTTAGTTGGAATTTCATGTACATCTTTAAGGAAAGATTTCTTCCCACTATTTTCTCATTCCCAAATATAAATTTGGCAACCCCTGCTCTCTTTGAAAATAATCACTGACATGAGAAGGTAACTGAGGCAAAAATGTAGGATCATTTCCTACAGTTACATAGTACAGCCAATATTATAATGCAGCATGCATAGTTTTAGCAGCCATTTGTCACGCCCTGATGTTTCTGTCCATGCAGTACTACCACCATCTCTATCCAACATTAAAAGACTTTCCAAATATCAAGAAATACTACTCCCATACTGACCAGGAGAGAAGTATTTGAAGAAGTCTTATCTATCCCTACAGAGGTCAAGGGAAGACTTCCCACATTACCCTTCATAAAGATGTATTGAGTAATCGAGGAGGGCAATTCACTCAATCAGCCACACATCATAGGTGTGATCCTGTAAGATTTTTGGAAGCCCTTAGCCCCCAAAGGGGGCAGTACTAATAGGACTCTGATGTGTCAACATGGTACTGGAGCACCACCTCCTGGTTAGGCTGGAAGTTTAGTTTACCTCTTGTAGTTTAACACTGTTATTAACTACAAGTTTATGACTTTAGAGCTAGAAAGGCCTTTAGGAATGAAATAATCCATCACTCCTGTTCTGTGGATGAGGAGGAAGACTATGAAATGCTTCCCTAAATGTGTCTCTAGCACCTGTGTAACCAATTAAATATAGAAATAGATGAATCCTAATGTATTTTAATTAATTAATTTTATTGGTACATTTAAGGTATACAGTGCAGTGACATTCATCACTGGAAAATTGCATCTTTACTTAATCCATCTTGGTTCTTATTTTCCCCCAACCCCCTGCCCTCCCTTCAACCCCTCCACCACTGCCTATCTACAAAGACTTTGTTTCCATTTTTTCTTTTTCTCATATTAATTCCACTACCATCTTTCTTTTCCCTCCGATTTCCCCTTCCGTTTTGCATCTTTTCTTCCTATTTCAAATTACCTATTATATCTTTTAGTCCTTATTTACACTTTCTCACACTAGAGAAATTATTCTGTATTTCCACATACCTTTCCTATTTATTTCACTTGAGTATCACCTCAATGTGCATCTATTTAGCTATCAATGTCAGGTTTCTCATTCTTTATGGCTGAGTAGTACTTCATTTTACTTTTAAAAAATGCATTTTCTTCATCCAGTCTCCAGTTGACAGGCAATGGGCTGCTTCCAAGTTTTATCTATCATGAACTCTGCTGCTATGAGCATGGATGCACGTATATCACTGTGGTATGATTCTTTTAATTATTTGGGAAAGATACCCAGCTGGGAGAAAGCAGGGTCACATGGGACCTCCAATCCTACTTCTTTGAGGCATCTCCATTGTGACTTCCACAGTGGTGGCACCAGTCTACACTTCCACCAGCAGTGGAGCAGGATTCTTTTTTCCCTACAGCCCTGCCAGCATTTATTATTGGTTGGATTTCATGATAGCAGCCCTTCTTTCTGGGATGATGCAGAATATCAGTGTTTACATTTGCATCTCTTGAAAGAGCAGTGATGTTCAACATGTTTTCATATGTTTATTTGCTATATCTACTTCTTCGTGTGAGAAGTGTTTGTTCATTTCAAATGCCCATTTTTGGATTGGGTCTTTAAATTTGGGAGGTCGGATTTTGTTGTTGTTGTTGTTGTTTATATTCTATATAGTAGACCTTGGTCTGACAAAGAGTTGGTGAAAAGCTTTTCCAACATTGTGGGTTGACTCTTTAAGCTATTGATTGTTTCTCTTGCTATGCCTATTTTTTTTTTTTTTTTTTTTAACCAGGGATCGAACTCCAGTCCTTGTGTTTGCTAGGCTGGTGACAGAACCACTAAGCTATATTGCTGGACCTAGAAACAATTTTAATAATAAGAGATCCCACTTGTTGATTGTTTGTACTAGTTCACGGGCAACTGAGGTTTTGTTCATAAAATCTTTTCCTACACCAATGTCTACAAGAGTTCTACCGAACCTCTTTTCCAGCCAGTTTAGTGTTTCTGTTTTAATATTTAAATCTTTAATCCATTTCAATTTTAGTTTAGTGCATGTTGAGAGATATAGGACTAGTTTTAATCTTTGGAAAGTTGAAACCCAGTTTTTCCAGCACCATTTATTAGAGGCTATCTTTCCTCCAATGAGTGCATTTGGCTCCTTTGTCAAAGATGAGGTAGCTGAGTTGTGTCTGGAGTTGTTTCTGCATCTTCTAATCTGTTCCCCTGGTCCTCAGGTCTGTTTCTTTGCCAGTAACATGTTGTTGTTTTTTTTTTTTTTTTTTACAGTAGCCTTGTAATATAGTTTCAGGGATTGTGATATCCCCTACCTTTTCTCTACTTCCTAGTATTGCTTTTGCTATTGTAGGTTTTTTTCTTGTTCCAAATGAATTTTGGGATTTTTTCTCAAGGTGTGTGAAGTATGCTACTGGGATTTCAATTGGGATTTAACTGAATCTATATAGCAGTTTTGGAAGTATGGCCATTTTCACTATATTGATTTTTCCTATCCAGGAGCAAGGGATGTCTCCATTTTCTGATATCCTCTTCAATCTCTTTTTTCAGAGTGTTGCAGTTTACAGAGTAGAGGTCTTTGATGTCTTTCATTAGGGGATTCCTAGGTATTTCAATTTTTTGATAATCTTATGAAAGGGATTGTTTGTCCCACTTATCTCTTGGTAATTCTATTTTTCATATATAAGAAAACTATTGATTTTTGTGTGTTGACTTTGTATCTAGCTACTTTGTTGATTTCATTAGTAAGTTTAGAATTCTTTTGGTGGAGTTCTTGGGGTCTTCTAAATAGAGTATTATGTCCTCTGCAAATAATGACAGTTTGACTTCTTCATTTCCTATCTTTATTCCTTTTATTTCTTTCTCTTGTCTAATTGTTGTGGCTGTTTCAAAAACTATATTGAACAGCAGTGATGACAGTGGACATCCTTGTCTTATTTCTGATTTTAGTGTAAAGGATTTTAGGTTTTGACCATTTAGTATGATATTGGTGGTTGGTTTTTCATACATGGCTTTTATCAGATTTAGGTAGAGTCTATCTATTCCAATTTTCTATAGGGCTTTTGTCATGAATACATGTTGAATTTTGTCAAATCCTTTTTCTGCATCTATTGAGATGATTACATATGGTTTTTGTCCTTGGCTCTTCTAATATATTGTATTACATTTATTAATTTGTCTATGTTAAACTATCCCTGCATTCCTAGGATGAATCCTATTTGGTCAGGGTGTATGATCTTCTTAATGATCTGCATTCTACTTGTGAGTATCCTATTAAAGATTTTGGAATCTATGTTTATTAGTGAGATCAGCCTATAGTTCTCTTTTTGGGTTGGGTCTTTCTCTGCTTTGGGGATCAAGGTGATGCTCACTTCCAGGAGTGAATTTCACTGAAGAGTTTAAATAGGAGTGACAGTAGCTCCTCTCTATGTGTCTTGTAGAATTCAGTAGTAAAGCCATCAGTACTGGGACTTTTCTTGGTTTGTAAGTTTTTATTAACTTTTTAATTTCATTGATTGATATTGGTCTGTTTAGAATTTTTAGATCATCTTTGTTCAACTTTGGTAATTCATACAAATCTAGGAATCTGTCCATTTTTTCTATATTTTCCATCTTATTGGCATATAGGTTCTCAGAGTAGGTATTAATGATCCTCTGGATTTCTGCTGGGTCTATTGTGATTTCACCCTTTTCATTCCTAATTGCATGTATTTGTGTCTTTTTTCTTCTTCTTCTTTTTTATTTTTTTTGGTAAGGTTAGCTAAGGGTTTGTCAATTGTATTTATCCTTTCCAAGAACCAACTCTTGGCTTCATTGATTTTTTTTTATTGTCCACTTAGTCCCCATTGCATTAATTCTGCTCTGATCTTTATAATTTTTCCCTTGTATGAGCTTTGGGTTGGCCTGCTCTTTTTTATCTAGAAGCTTGAGGTTCAGCATCAGGTTGTGTAACTGAGTTCATTCTGTTTTCCTAATATGAGTATTCACTGCTATGAATTTCCCTCAT
Source organism: Fukomys damarensis (assembly GCF_012274545.1). Taxonomy (NCBI): domain Eukaryota; kingdom Metazoa; phylum Chordata; class Mammalia; order Rodentia; family Bathyergidae; genus Fukomys; species Fukomys damarensis. The sequence continues at coordinate 31,628,007 of NW_022900948.1, read as the reverse complement.
AAGACTGCTTTTGCTGTGTCCCATAAATTCTGATATGTTGTACTGTGATTGTCATTTAATTGTAGGAACTGTATAATTTCTTCTTTAATTTCCTCCATGTCTCATTATTCAGAAGTGTGTTGTTCAATTTCCATGTGCTTATGAAATTTTTGCAGTTTATTTTGCTATTGATCTCCAATTTTATCACACTATGGTCTGTTAATATACACAGGATAATTTCAATTCCTTTGAACTTACTTAGACATGTTCTAGGAGTGAGTATGTGGTCTCTTTTGGAGAACAATCCATGTGCAGCTAAAAATAATGTGTATTTTAATTTTGTAGGGTGGCACACTCTGTAAACATCTGATAAATTCATTTCTTCCAGGTTTGATTGAGTTCTACTATTTCATTGTTTATTTTTTGTCTGGTTGATCTATTTGTGTCAGTGGAGTTTTGAGGTTTTCCACTACTATTGTAATAGTGCTTATTGTATTTTTCATGTCTTTTAGTGTTTGTTTTATATAGTTAGGTACACTATATATTTGGTGCATATATATTTATGATTGTCATCTCTTCCTCTTGGATCGTTACCTTTACAAGGATGTAGTGCCTTTCTTAGTCTCTCATAATCAGTGTTGGTTTGAAATACACTTGATTTGCAAAAAAGGATAGCTACTCCTTTTTTGGAGGGGGATCCTATTGCATGCAGTATTGTTTGCCACCCTTTAACTTTCAGTCTATGAGTCTCTTTTTGAATTAAGTGTGTTCCTTGTAAGCAGCTTACTGTTGGCTCTTGCTTTTTTACCCATTCTGACAGTGTATTTGTTTTGATTGGTGAATTGAAACCATTAACATTGATGGCTATAACTGATATGTATTGACTTATCCTTATCATGACTTTTTATTTTTGTTGTATTCTCCCCCTTTGCACTTAATTTCTTGTCATGCCCGATGGGTTCTTTCTGCTAGGATTCCTGGAATTGTGATCATCATTGTCCTTTCCTAGGATATAGTTTAAAATTTTTTGGATTGCTGGTTTAGTGTTCATGAAGTTCCTAAGGTGCTTTTTGTCATGATAGTGTCTTGTTTCTCTATTAATTTTCAAAGATAGTTTTTCAGGGTACATCAGTCTGGGTTGGAGGCTGTTTTCCTTTAGGGCTTGAAATATGTCACTCCCTGCTCTTCTTGCCTTGTGGGATTGTGTTGAGAAGTCTGCTGTGATTCTGATGGGCTTTACTTTGTATGTAATTTGTTTCTTTTCTCTGTTGAATTTTGTTCTTCTGTTGGGTTTCTAGAATCTTAACTATTATATGCCTATATGTAGATTTTTTTTATCATAGTTGGAGTCCTCTAATCCTCACTTATCTGTATGTCAGGTTCTTTTCCCCTATTTGGGAAGTTTTCTGCCATTACCTCTGTGAACAGACTTTTTATGTCATCTGCACTCTCTCCCATTTCTTCACTGACTCCAACCTGTCTTATGTTATTCTTCTTTGAATCATCTAGCAGCTGCTGGATTGATCTCCGATGGCTCCTTACTATTTTTAAGAGATTTTTCTTTTCCTTGTCACTAATTGCAATACTATCCTCTATATCTAAAATTCTGTCCTCACATTGACTCTTTTTGCTGCATAAACTTTCAGTGAAGTTTTTTCTCCTGGAATTATGTTTGCATCTGTTTTATGGATTCTCTTTGTTTCCTACATTGGGATTTCATCATGTTCCTTGGCTCCTCTATTTTCTAAAAATCTTTGTTCTATATTTATTAATCATCTCTTGTGCTAGGGGCACAATCACTGCTGTTATCTGAGAATTTATTTGTGAGTTCATTTTTTCCAGATCCTCTTTTGCTGGCAGTTCAGGCAGTCCAGGTGGTTTCATATTAGATTGTTCCATCTTGTTTCCCTTTGGGGTTGCCTTGGGTGATCTGGAAGTCTGGTTTGGGGACTTATTTCTGTGTCTTCTCATTTCCACAGATACAGCCTGCTGTGCCTTTATTGGGACAACTTTTTGGTCACCCAGTGGTCTTCAATTCTCACACCACCAAGAAACCTTTGCTCTGCTGCTCACCATTACACCATTTCCTGGGTTTAAACCACCGATGCTATGGGGCAGGCCTCTGACTAAAGCATTTTTACCTCTGCAGCTTATTCTGTAATGGTCCTAGCCTGGACAGCCTTGCCCAAGCCTCTGCGGCTGTGGTGGATTCCTGGCTGGGATCTGCCTGCAGCCGCACTGGTCTGGACCACACCACTGCTCCCCAGGATCTGCACACACTCACCAATGCTCAAATCCTAGTGTATTAACTCTTTTCATGCCTGGTGACTAATTCTATAGCTGAAAAAAATTAAGAATTACTTACAAAATTGAGGGATCAGTTTAAAAATTAATTAAATATAAGAGATAATTGGCAATCTAGATTGAAGGAGTTGAAGGCATTCTTTTAGAGGCATTATCCCAATTCAGTATGAATCAGCTTTTATTGTTCTGCATTCTTGTGTATTTGTCAACATTAAAATCTTCAAGAGATGAAGGCAAGTTGGTCTAGCATGAGAGACTTGCCAACACATGGTACAAAATTATAAGTGACCTCAATGGATAGGTCCATCAGATCTTTACAGGAAATATACCTATAGAGAGAGGTATTTTCCTTAATGAAATTTGAGTGGTTTTTCCCAAAAGAAAATTGAAGGGATGCCAGGGAGACAAAAACAACAGATGTCCACTGAAGGAGCAAAGCCAAAGATATTACGCACACATTTCCAAATTAGGGTCATGTAGCATCTACTCATACAGCCGAGTGTGTATTCACATTCAGAAAGCTTCCTGTACCTTGTAGACACTTTACATCTAAAGCACAGACAGCTATGAACAAATTACCTCTGAGTATCCCATGTACATCTTCAGAATTGTTTCATTGCTTGTTGATATCCAAATAATTGCTTGTTGACAATCGTCTTCCAGTTTTTTTAGAACCTGTGAAAGAAGTCATATAGCAAAACCATATACTTATGGCCTTGGCATTACTAATGATGAAAAATACAAAGTGCTCCTTAGAAAAGCTCCCAAATTGCCACATGTTTTTGGTCTCCTTCAAAGGGAAGGGGAACACATCTATTATGCATAAGACCCTCTTCAGTCAGGGCTTCTGTATTTTGTCAATTGTTGATATTTTGAAATTCCTTGTGTATGGTTCTGATTTGTCCATTGTAGGATATTTAAAATCAACCTTGACCTGAATTCCTGAGATGCTAGTTGAAACCGATCTGTTGTAACAACTAAAAATATCTAGACTTTGTCCATTGCCTCCTAGATGAAATGGACTTGGGAGACAGAAATGGTTATAGTTGATGGATACTGATCTATGTGTTTGGAAATGATCTCAGGGATCCAAAAAACCCATTTCATTTCGTTTTCAATTCAGAGGGGACATTTTATCAGTCAACAACACTCAACAGTATAATAATTTGTACTGGAAGGTAGAGAGCTTTTTGTTTTATTACAATATTAGAAATGAAAAAAAAATAAGCTTTCCTTTTGTATAATTTTATTGCTCTTTGTTCTATACATATGTATTTTTGTTCAGTTATTTTGGTTATAATAAACCAAACAAACTCAGTTCAAATCATAATATGAAATACAGATGGATAGGAATTGGAAAAGGAAAGGCATAAAAAATAAATATTTTATAGGGCCCAGTATTTTTCCCTCTCTGTCCTTCCTGCATGGATCCCAAAGTCTTTTGATGTCTCAGACCTTTTGCTCTGTTGTCTTCCCCACCAGCTGAATGCTTTTGCTAATTCAGTTATTGCTTCCTTGTGACTTGAATTTGGCAGTGACTCATTAAGACAACTCCAACATCTTTCTTTAATTAGTAACTTCAGGGATTTAGCTACCAAGCTAAGATTTCCTTATTTCTGTAGACCAAAGTTCATATTTTTGAGAAAGAAGAAAGGAAAACATTTATTTAATCATTTTTCATGAGTTAACAAAAAGGTAATTCATGTACACATTATCTGTTGGATTTATTGCTGTCTCTTTGGTTAGAGATAATAGAAAAAAATCTTAATTTAAAAATAGGGAAATAATAATAAAATGCTCCCCTCCATCATTTAATAGTATAGTTCATTGATAACCTAAGGAACTAGGTTCTCTACATTGTCTTGTTTGCTGTCTTCAATATGTTGTTTGGGTTCTAAACCTAGCTTCCCCTCATGAGCATTTTTATAGCTTATCTAAGCATCTTGTTCAAACATAACAACATCCTACATATGAAAACATTGGTCGTACTGAATTTTCAAGAATGAAGAAACTTTTTACAGACATCTCTCCCCACCAACATAACTTTACTTTTCAGAACTAGAATTGTAAAACTATTCCAAATATTGGAAAGAAGCATAACATGCCTATGATCATCTTAGACTAATCTGGATTAATTTCTGAGCAGAATATAGTCACTCTTCTAAAACAAGTGGTGTCTGTTCTAATATCAAATTTTGATATTAGAAAATGTTAAATTGAATGGTGGTGGTAACTGTACCTAATTCAGTTGGCTTCACATTGACAAGGCACTCCTTGTCTTTTCTTTGGTGGTCAGATAAGATGAGATTCCACAGCACAGCCATGTTTTCTAGCTAATCAACTGGTTTGCCTGGTGCCCATGCTGATTCCAATAAATTTTGTTAAATTTTTCAACTGGTAGAAATGGCAGCTTTCTATTGGCAAAAACTGTGAGAAACTATTTCCTTCGCATGAAGCTCAGGGAGCTATTAGAACCAGAATGATGTGTTCAGGAAAAAATTTTCTCTTGCCAGGTATAGTGGCACATTCCTGTAACCCCATAATTCTGAGAAGATGAGCAGGAGGATAGTAAGTTTGAGGCCAGCCTGGGATTGGTCAATTTAATTATTTACCAAGATCCTATCTTAAAATAAAATGTAAAAAAAGAAAAAATAGCAATGTATCTCAGTGAAAAGGCCCTGGGGTCTGAGTCCAACACATAGAAACCAAACAAAATAAAAATTTTTAAAAATCTTGTCAGTTTTTTCTCCCATTCATCTTATATGCACCCTCATCTTTCTTACTCACATCATTATTTATTTATTAATCCCCTATTGAGTGCCCACTATGTTTCAAGTCCTTTCGATATTGAACTGGATGTAATGCACAAATGAAGGAATCTGCCATAGCTGTTTCACAAACTAGTGAATGAAGTAACCTTTAAGAACTGAAATTTAGGAACTGCAGCTTACGAAAAAATATTAGCAATTAAATCTGAGTAAGCAAGTAAATGTTAGCAAGTAAGTATAATTTCTGGGGAAAAAATGAACTAACTGATTTATAAAATATGATTTTTTGTTTTTGCTTAAATTTTCAAGCTTTAGTTATAAAAAAGTAATAGTATAATTACTTTATATTCTGATAGCACATCCTCATACATAATGCACATTCAAAGCAATTAGCAAAGTCCATCTTTATATCAGCCTTGTTAGCCTCACAGCAAAGATTCTGTTATCCTCAGTTGAAAAGTTCCTGGAGAGGTTACTGCAGGTAACTTTAGATGAAAATTAACTGGATTAAAGGAAATCCTTGACTGGATTAAAGAACCCTAGAAACATTGAAAAGCACTGCTTGAAGTGTGTCTGTAAGGGCATTTTCAGAAGAGTGGGACATGAATCTGATTAGACTACACAGGGAATACCAGACACCCAACTGGACAGGGGTTGGAAAACAAAAATGCACAAGGCACACTGGTATCTTCTCTGAGAGTTGGGATAGACTTTCTGCTTCTGCCTTGAACATCAGAATTGGGATGATCAGAATTCCACTCCTTGATTCTTTCAATATCATAGTGTAAATTAACTATACTATTAACTTTCCTATTTCTGAGGTCTTAAGGCTTGTACTGAGCCATGTTACTAGCATTCCAGGGTCTCCATCCTGTCCTGGACTTCTCAGCCAGCATAATTGCCTTAGCCAATTCCCTAATAAATCCCCTCTCATACTTTTATACACATACTGTATCAATGGTGTCTCTTTAGATAACCCTAATTAATACAGAGGACCTTAATCCCAATGAATATGGAAAATATTTACAAAGTAACATAATTAATAAAGACAAGAACAGGGACTTCAATTCAAGGCCTCTGGTCCTATAGCCACTCTTTCTTTCAATCCATATACAGCCTTGTGTTCCTTTTTATGTAAAGTTTTAGGCCATTAAGTGAAAGTAGTTGTGGTACTCAAAGCCTGTCCAAGTTAGTACTAGTATTTTAAAAGTTTGATGACTATAAAATAAATATAAACACACTTCTTTCAGGAGCATAGATGTTGATTAAAACTAAGCTGAATCTCATAGGTAGAAATTTTGAGGGACCTGTTCCAATAAATAGATAAGAATAATCTGTAACTAGGATGTCATCTCTGTATGCATAAATTGCATTTTAAAGATACTGGGAGAAAGTTTGCTCTCTTAAAGAAGTTAAATATTGTGGCCTGCCATCCTGTTTACACTGTTAATTTGCTTTCCAAATCCTTTTAGCCAGATAAAGCAAAGGTAAACCTCAGAATAGGCCTAGTACAAATTATCACCATTTCTAAATTAATGAGCTTTTTGCTTTATCTGAGTTGCAGAAAGACTAAACAAATGTGCTGTAATCATATATTTTCTTTCCATCTGGAGGGCTCTTTCCCACTTTCAGCACTATTTCCTCTCCCAGGAAATCCAAGAGGTCCATGAGTTCAAAAAGCCAATGTTTCACTATGACATGGAGAGCCAGGCCTGCCTCTTGGCTTCCTTTGTTCCAACCATAGGTGACTAAGCCTTACTTACTGGCTTAATTTAATTTTTTAATTTCCAGATTCAAATCTGACATCAGTAAGCACACATGTAATTATGAATGATGTCTTCCTTTCTCTACAATTTGATGAGGAGAGGAAAAGTTCTTGTCAGTGAAAGTGGCATCATGGATGGCTGACCTAGAATAGCAGGGACTTGTGTTGCCTCTGCCCTCATGAGGCCCAGGTGAGGTCAATTAACTCCCATTTGTATATGATTCTTTCCTTTATGCCAGGAGGCTGGACCCACTCTTCCAAATTCAGGAATTTTATAATGGAGAACATTGGATACAGACAAATACTGCTTTAATCTCAACTCTGTACCCTAAGGCAAGTTACTTCCCCTCATTAAGAGTCACTCTTCCCATATGTAAAATGAGAGTATCCAGTGTGATTAAGATCTCTTCAAAATATCAAAATGTTTTACTTCCACTTTGCAGATTTTTTTTGTCAAAGTAGTATTCTTTAATTGCCCACATCATCAAAACTACTCCGAAATTGTTCATGCACTTCCCAGAACCCTTTGGAAAGTCCCAACATAAATGATTATCTGTTAAACCACAGGCCACAGGCATAGAATCTAGTTTATGGCACTCTCTTACAAAATATCAAATGGTATTGTAATGTAGAAAAACAAACACAGTTTTATAAATGAAGTGGAATAACCGCTTCTACTTAGAAACACTTGCCAGAACAAATGCTTATTTTTGAAATTTATCTGTACCTTCCACCATGACTAGTCTGAATATAAGTTCATGATCTAGGCCTTTTATTCCTACTGCCTCAAAAAAATTCATTTTTCACTAAATGCTACTCAATCTGGGTCATGTCCATGATGATTTAGAAACACAGCAAAACCAATACACTTTTGCTTATTTTTTTTCCAAAAGAAAACAACTATGACAAAATATCCTCCAAGAAAGTAACAAGTTACAGGCAGATACTTTTTAAAAAGCTCATTTTCTCTCTTTTCTTAGAACAATCATTCAATAGCAACCAAGAAAGCAAATAACAAGGAAGAGGAAAAGAAGCAAACAAAATCAAATTTTAAAGCTAGTCAATCAAACACCACTGCTGCCACATTAACAGAAAGCGTGTGGCCTCAATTATATCCATTTCTGGAGAACTTTTGATTCTATATCACCAAGCTAGATCTCTTTCCTGGGATTTAGATTTGTGCCTGCTGTATCCTGAGTGTATCCTGTATCCTGTATCCTGTGCCTGAGTATCTTATAAGCACTTCTAATTGAGAATGCTCAGAATGACATTTCTAACATATTTATGTTTCATTATTACTTTAATACAGAAAATGGCAAAATCAAGCCCCAAAAAAGTGAGGAATTATTCTTGACTAACCTTTCCATTTCATCTTTCACAAAAGATTTCTCAATTGCTTATAATTCTAACTTTCCATATTTTTTAGAACTTTCTTCCCAGATCTTTCTACTTTTCTTCCATTTCCAGTTCCAATATCTATGTGCACAAATATGGTATCATTATCCTTGCAACAGGCTATTTATTTATGCTTTATGTGCACTGCTTGGTGAACAATGGATTCTCTGTACAGCAGCTTCAAACGTGAGTGAGATTGCATTGCTTCTCTGCTTATAACTCTGCAATGGTCCCAATTGCCTTCCAGATAAAGTGAAGATATTAATATGCTTGCAAAACTTGATGAAATCAGGGCCCTATGTCTTAGATACTTCTTTTGTTGCTGGACAAAATACCCAACACCCACAACACTAAAGAAGAAAGGTTTATTTGGGTGCACAGTTTGTAGAGATTTCAGTCCATAGTCTTGGCTGCTTCCTAGGCAGTGGCCTGGTGAAGGTGAGAGGCAGAGGAGAAAGAGCTAATGGTGTGGCAGTCAGGAAATAGAGGGAGAGATCAAGGGAGGAGAGAAGGAGTTAGAACCTCTGGGCCACGCCCCGTGACCCACCTTCTCCATCCAGGCTTCACCTCCCAAGTGACATTCACTTATAAACTTAACATTAGATTAATTCACTGATTAGGCTTATGACTAACAGTCTTATGATGTATTTTCTAATGATCTATGGCCTTATGATCCAATCATCCCACAAAGCTCTTCCTACAAATGAATGAGGCTTTGGGCAGCATCTAGTTCTAAACCATAATAGCTTTGATGTCTTTTCTCATCTCACCATTACTCTGTTCACAGTCCTTCCCTTAATCCCTAATTCAGCGTTCTCAATTATGGTTCCCTCAAAATCACCCGGAGGATTTTGGAAGACAAAAACTAGATACGTGCTCCCCTCACACCACTAGTGTTTATTTAGTTTCTCATCACTAGTTGGAACACATCCTACATGGTTCTACTGTGCATCCAGAGTTGAAAACCACTTCTTGAGATCTTGCCATCTGCAGTATCGTCATTTCCTAAACACTGACTTTCTTCAATCTCAGCCAATTCTGTTTCCCATTCTCATTATCTTCTTTTTTTATATATAGTCTTAATGTTTTTAGACAAGGCCTCACTAATTTGGTAAGTTACCCAAGCTGGGCTCAAAATTTAGATCCACTAGTGTATGCCTTGCAGAGTGCTGGAACTGCAGGCATGCACCATCACACACAGCTTCCCAACCCCCTTGTTGATCAGGTTTATTTTTACATGTCTGGGTTTCAGATGGAGACTTAATTCAATAAAAAATGAATAAATTCAACTGGATAAAGAAGATGTGTTTTTTCTATAAAATGGAATACTACTCAGCCATAAAGAAAGATAAATTAGATTCATTCATAGGAAAATGGATACATATTGAGGATATACTCCTAAGTGAAATAAGTAAGTCAGACATGTGTAAATACTGAATAGTTTCTCTGGTGTGAAAAACTATAATAATACATAAGATCCTAATGAGATAATTGACAATGTGAAATAGGAAGAAAGGGCTAAAGGTGTAGGGAAAGTGGGAAGGGTAGGGGAAAGGCAATAAGGGAAAAGAAAAAAACATGAGAAGATGAAAAAATGAAAATACAGTGTTTGTAAATGGGGAGGGGAGGAGGGGATGAAGGGAGGGCAGGGACAACTGGAAAAAATGAGAACCACGACCTGTCATGTAAAGGTACAAGATCCCAATAATGAATGTTACTGTACTGTATACCTAAAATGTCCAATAAACTCAATTTAAAAATTTGAATAAATTCAAACAGGGAGGCAAACAGTCACATTAGGAAGAATAGGAAGGAGAAGGGAAGTGTAGATTTGAAAGCTCATTGACAGACTGAAGGTGTGTTGGGATCATTATTCACATACACTGAATCTCACATTCATTATTTGTAAAACATAGATTTTACTATCTTCCACACAGTTTTGTGATAATTGAATTTAATAGCATGTGTATGCATCATGTTGCAGGGGAAAAATGAGAATTTCATACAGCTATGTCTTTGGAAGAATCCAACAAATGCCATCACTTTCTAAGTCATATGCTCACTGGGAACATCACCCATTAAGCAAGTTGCCTAAACTTTTACAACTTAAATATCTGTCACCTTAAACTAGATATATTATTGCCAAGTTGAAACTTCCTAACAAGAATTCTGGTACTAATGGAAAGCATTAATAATGTACAAAAATGTTCTCAATCTTATTTTCTATATATGCATTTACTTCAAAATTCTTAAAAAGACTGTATACATTGTACATATTATAGTAATTTCAATGAAATGCATTAACACTATAATTATTATATCCCTATTTGTACAATTTTCCCTTTTTTAATCTCCTCTGTGATTTCATCATGAGTACCTATAAGATAGTAGGTACTGACTTTATTTGATGCTTTCTCTTCTAAAGGGAGTTATTTCTCTAGCAACTAGTGTTTTAACTTGTTATTGGCAGCTCCAACCAATAAGTCAGCTGATCAGTGCTTTCCATGTTATATAATTCTCCTTAAGGTTCTTTTATTTTTATATGGCTGGCAGTTGAAGACTTTGTAGTATCATTTTAGTATTAATCCCATTTGGACATCATGTTGGCTCATAAAATATAAGTCCAATTGTCCAATGTCAAAAAGATATTTCTATATGATGTCTGATGATACATGTTAGGGATTTCGTAGCTATACTTCCTGGCTGCAAAGTAGAATATAGAACACAACACTGACAACTATTGAATTGTCTCATTTTGGTGGATTTTTAGTTGTTTAAAACTATGAGCATATTTAATATTGATTTCCATCTATCATAATATGTGAAGAAAACAGATTAATAACTTAGGCAGGGATTCATTCCTTAGTTGTTGATTACTTTAAGATGGGGAGTTATACATTATCTGTAAGGTATTCTTAGACAATTTGTAAATGATACCTGTATGGAAAGTACAGAAAAAATGGTTACCTGTCAAAGTCAGTTTTCAGAGAAAGAAGAATTGTACAAAGCAGATAAATTGTTTCTGACAGAATAATGCTCATTTGAAATAATTCAAACTCCTGCCTTAAAATGCAAACAGTGAATTCCACAGGAACTGTTTCAGAGTTGTCACTGGGTGAGAATACTGATGGAGAGGGCTGTGATTAGTTGACATAAGCTCAGTGAGCTATGCAGTGTGCTATGGAGAGCATAAGAACCACACCTTCACTGTGTGTTATGCTGGGTTATAACCACTGCATTATTTAAACTGTAAAACAGCCATCTGAGACAGGTTTTATTTTTTCTATCTTAAATTAGGCAACTGAAGTTGTAAAAAGATAATTCACAAAGTAAATGGAGGAAATAGTAATAAACTTTGAGTAAGTATGATCTCTACATTTTTACTCCATTTGAGTTCCTCCTCCAGAAATCTCACAATTTTGCTAATAAGAGGATGCAACAGTGACAATTTCTCCTTCCACATAAAACAATAAGAAGAACAATATTACACACACAAAGATAAAATATATGAATTGGTTTTCACACTACAAGATATATTGAACTTTAACAGTTAGGGGTCCTTGAAAGAGGGTGTAGATATGACATGAGCCTTAAAATTGTTTCATTTATTATCTTGAGCTTTCCATGCTATTACTAAGAGAGGAGACATAGAACCCAGTAGATTCTCTGATTTGATAAAACATAGTAGTGAATTTAGAGAGAACAAATATTTAGAATTCATAGGACAAAGATGGTTGCCTAGATCTACATGGATATGAAGAAGATCCCACCCTACTATTCAGTTGACTACTGAACAATGACTGCATGTAAGAAAACTACTGAAAACTGAACAAATGCATCAAAAGAATTTGAGGGGATGTACTTATTACTCATTTAGACCCAGGCATACTGCATTTTCCCACCACCTAGGATAGAAAACTTTATAATTCATAGAGAATTGGGTAGAAAAGATAGAAGGATCAGGTTAAACTTTGTAGAATATTTATCCTTAGACCGAACATTGTCATGTCTCAAATAATACATTTTAAAGGCAAGATACACAAAAATTTATTGGTAGGGATCACTACAGGAACAGATTTAATATAAAATACACATGTAATTCTATAAAAAAAAAATTTACTAGGTAGGCTTACAATGGTCACCTGAGGAGTCAGAAAGAGAATGTAATGAGCCATCTGTACACTAGAGAGCTGAAAGATCCAATCAAAGATCACAGGCCTGGAGCTCACTGCAGTGTCCTGTATGAGTCTGTGTCAGAAAGCCCAAGAGGCGGCACTGGAAGGCTGAAGAATCTGTGATGGAAGCCCAAAGGAACTGAATTTGAATGTCCAAAGACAGTGCCAAATAACAGAGCTCCCCCGAAGAAGGAAAGAGAAGGCGTCCTTCTTTCCCTTTTGACTCCATCCAGATTACAAGCCTATTGGTTAGTGTAACTCACATCTAGGATGAGTTTTCCCTTTTCAGTCATCTACAGATACAGCCAAAGCTCTACTAATCTTCTAGGTAGTTCTCAATGATGTCAAGTGGATATAATGTGATTAATGCTTTGCTTTGTTTTTGCTTTGAGATGGCATCTAATTATGTTGCTCAGACTGGTATTGAACACGTGGATTCAAAAAACTCTACTACCTCAGCCTCCTAGTCCTGGGACTAGCATCACATAATGCCACTCCTGGCAAGAATCAAGATATTTTAACTAGTTTAACTATATTTCAAAAAAGTTGATAATATCTATACAAATATAAATACATGCATCTCTGAACAATTTTTTTTTACAGTGATCAGCATCAAATCAAACTTTACAAGGCATACAAAGAAAGAAAAGAATATGACCCATAATGAGGAGAAAAAAATCAATCATCTGGAACCAACCTAGAAAGTTACACAAATATTAGAAGTAACAGGCAGATACATTAAATACTTTACCCAGTAAAAGTACATGCAAAAGCAAAATGAAGTAACGTTGTTAAAATGCTGAAATTATACCACAACCCCCAAAACTTAGAGTTTTATACCTACTAACATTATCCTTATAAAGCAAAGGAAAAATAAAGACATTTCCAGACAAAAGCTGACAGAACTCATTACTAGCAAATCTGCACAAAAAGAAATGTTAAAAGATTACTTGGAAAAGAAGGAAAACAGCATCAGAATGAAAAATCAGTCAAAACAAAGAATTAAAGAAGCACTAAAACTGATATTAAGATTGCCAAATATTTATAGAATGATTAAACAAAAAAAAATTTCATATTGGATTTATGATGTAGGTAAAACTAAATTGTATAATAAAAATCAGTAATAACTCCAGAGGGGAAAAATAAAATACTACAATATCACTTTGAGGTAGACAGATGAGTTAAATATGTATATTATATACCTAAACCAATCAAATAAAAAATCAAATTATAATTAATAAAAAGTAACATATTAGGCTTATTTAAATATTTAATTAATATAAACAAAAGGTAACATTAGAATCATATAAATATTTAATTATTATAAACAAAATGAAAACAAAAAGCAAACATGACACATAGAAAACAAATAGCTGATTTAGTGATTAATTCTAACTATCACAAGTATAGCTACTGTAAATATCAATGGTCTAAATATACTGATTAAAAAGCAGAAATTGTGAGACTGGATAAAAATGTAAAACTCCACTACACAGTAGTTCTTGTTAATTTTTTTTTTCAGTACTGGGGATTGAACCTAGGACCTTTACAATGAGGCCCTTTCTATTTACTTTAACATAAAATCTACTAAGGCACTAACTTCTCTATGCCGGCTCAAACTTTTAATCCTTCTGCCTTCTCCCTTCACCCCCTCTTTCCCTCCCCATTTGTAAACACTTTATTTCAATTTTTTTTATTTTCTCACATTTTTTCTTTCCCCTTTTCCCTTTTCCCGGCCCTTCTCACATTTCCTACACCTTTTTCCTTTTTCTTCCTATTTCCCATTGTCAATTATCTCATTAGGATCTTATGTATTATTACAGTTTTTCACACCAGAGAAACTATTCAGTATTTACACATGTCTGACTTACTTATTTCACTTAGGAGTGTATCCTCAGTATGTATCCATTTTCCTATGAATGAATCTAATTTATCTTTCTTTACGGCTGAGTAGTATTCCATTTTATAGAGTAGTATTCCATCTTTATCCAGTTTCCAACTGATGGGCAGAGGGGCTGTTTCCAAGTTATAGCTATTAAAAACTGCGCCGCTATAAACATAGGTGTGCATATATCATTGTGATATGATTCTTTTAATTCTTTTGGAAAGATACCCAGCAGAGCTATGGCTGGGTCGAATGGAACCTCTAGTCCCAGCTCTTTGAGGTATCTCCATATTGATTTGCATAGTGGTTGCACCAGTCTGCACTCCCACCAACAATGGAGAAGGGTTCCTTTCTCCCCACAACCCCGCCAACATTTGTTATTGTGTGATTTGATAGCAGCCATTACTTGTGGGGTGAGGTGGAATCTCAGTATTGTTTTCATCTGCATCTCTTGAATGACTAGTGATGTGGAAAATTTTTTCATATATTTACTTGATGTTTTTACTTTGTCTGAGAAATGTATGTTCATTTCAGATGCCCGTTTTTGAATCAGGTCTTTATATTTGGGGGGGGTAATTATTTTGACTTATTTATATATTCTAGATAGTAATCCTTTGTCTGAGGAGCAGCTGGTAAAAAGTTTTTCCCACATTGTAGATTGTCTCTTAGTTCTGTTGATGGTCCCTTTTGCAGTGCAGAAGCTTTTTAACAAGAAGAAATCCCAGTTGTTGATTCTTTTTGCTAGTTCCCATGCTACTGAGGATTTGTTCATAAAATCTTTTCCTATGCCAGTGTCTTCCAGAGTTCTGCCTAACGTATCTTCCAGCAAGTTTAGTGTTTCTGTTTTAATATTTAGATCTTTAATCCACTTGGATTTTAATTTAGTGCATGGCAAGGAAAGATAAGGGTCCAGTTTTAATCTTTGGCATGTCAAGATCCAGTTTTCCAACACCATTTATTAAAGAGGCTATCTTTTCTCCACTGGAGATGGTCAGATCCTTTGTCAAAGATGAGGTAGCTGAGTAAATTTGGATTTGTTTTTGTATCTTCCAATCTGTTCCACTGATCCTCAGCTCTGTTTCTTTGCCTGTACCATGCTGTTTTTATCACAGTGGGTTTGTAGTATAGTTTCAAATTGGGAATTGTTATACCCGCTGCCATGTCTCTGTTGCCTAGGATGGTTTTTGCTGTTCTAGGTCTCTTATGGTTCCAAATGAATTTTTGGATTCCTTTTTTCTAGTTCTGTCAAATATAATGTGTAGATGGTCTATATCTCAACTTAATAAAGGCTACTTATGAAAAACCAACAGCAAACATCATATTAAATGGCCCAAAATTGAAAAGTTTCATGTTAAAATCAGGAACAAGACAAGAACACCCACTATCACCACTCCTCTTTGATATAGTTCTGGAAACATTAGCCATAGCAATTAGACAAGAGAAAGAAATTGAAGCAATAAAGATAGGAAAGGAAGAAGTTAAACTCTCATTATTTGGTGATGATGTGATACTCCACATTGAAGACCCAAAAAACTCCACCAAAAGACTTCTAGACTTAATTGACAGATTCAGTAGAGTAGCTGGATACAAGGTGAACACCCAAAAATCAATAGCCTTCTTCTACACAAATAACAGACTCACTGAAAGAGAAATTAGGGAAACAATTCCTTTCACAATAGCTTCCCCAAAAATGAAGTATCTAGGATTCAATCTAACAAAAGAAGCAAAAGACCTCTACAATGAAAACTACAGCACTTTGAGAAATAGATTGAAGAGGATATAAGAAAATGGAAAGATAGCCCCTGCTCCTGGGTAGGAAGAATCAACATAGTAAAAATGGCCATACTACCAAAACTACTATACAGATTCAACGCAATGCCAATTGAAATTCCAACACTATATTTCACAGAAGTAGAAAGAAGAATGTAGTCCCAAATTTAAAAGCAAAGCTTCAATATACATGAAAAGAAAATTAAAGTAAAAAGAAGTAAATTTGCAACTATAACCTGAAACATTAATATCCATCCCTTCATAATTAATGACAATACTTAACAAAATAAGAAAGGATTTAAAGATATAAACAAAAACAACAACCAATTTGACTCAATTAATTTTAAAAAATAAGTTGCAAACAGTATAATAAACATCCTTTAAAAGTGTATATAAAGCATTTATGTGGACTTACAAATTCTGACCAGTAAACAAATCTTAATAAATTAAGATGTAATTCAACCTTTCAAAATAGTTTATATGACTGGAGTGCAATTAATTTAGAAATTAACAACAGAAAGATTTATAAAAATTCCAGAATATTTAGTAAATAAATAACACACTACTGAATAATTATGGGGAAAAGAAAAAATGCAAATTCAAAACCATTTTTGAGCTAAAAAATATAGCAAAAAATCAATAAATACATTGCCTATGTTATCAGGGATATCAATAAAAAGTAATTGATCAGGTGGGGGATAAGGGAGAGGGAGAGAGAAGGGGACAAAGCAGTAATATATCAAGATGGGAAAATAGACATCATTATCAGAATGTGAAAGTTGATGTCATCACAAATCTACAGATATTAAAGAGATAATAAGGGATTGTCATAACAACTATGCCAAAACAACAGTAAGATGAAATAGAAAAAAAAATCTCAAAAAATTCCAAAACTCATTCACAATAAAACCAGCAAGTAGATAATATAATAAATACATTGAATTTCTAGTTAAATATCCCATAGAAAATTACGGTCCCAAATAGCTTCACTGGTTAATTCCACCAAACATTCATGGAAAAATCATCATTTATAAAACTTTTTCCAGAAAACTGTACCAGATGGAATGCTGTCCAACATATTCTATGAGCCCAGCAGTATTCTGTCAAATCCAGATTTATAATATTACCC
Source organism: Fukomys damarensis (assembly GCF_012274545.1). Classification (NCBI taxonomy): domain Eukaryota; kingdom Metazoa; phylum Chordata; class Mammalia; order Rodentia; family Bathyergidae; genus Fukomys; species Fukomys damarensis. The sequence goes on along the minus strand of NW_022900948.1, from coordinate 31,610,837 downwards.
AAAAAAAGAAAGAAAAAAGAGCAAAATCCCTCATGAGTATAGATGCCAATCAAAACAAATTTAGATTACATCAAACAAGCAATATATAATAAGGATAATGGTCAAATGAATTTCAGCTCAGAAATGTAAAGTTCATCTAATAGTTGAAATTAAATTAATGTAATTATCCATATTAATAGGCTTTAAGAATCTCAATAGGTCCAGTAAAGGCATTTTAAAAATCCAGCATCCATTCTTTATCAAAACACTTAATAAACTAGGAATCAAATGGAAATTCTTCAATCTGAAGAAATGTAACAATGTACTTAATGGTGAAATTCTGAATTATTTCCATTAAGAGATCTGGACTAAGGCATTTCTGTTTTCATCATTTATTTTTAATATTGTACAGAATTTTCTAGCCAACACAATAAGACAAAAAACATAAAAACTCCCTAACTGGAAAGTAAGAAGTAAACAGTGCTAATCTGAAGATGACATGATCTTCCAGGAAAAAAAAATCTATCCCTCCCAAAACTACAATAACAATTATACAATAAATGAATTGATAAAGTTTTCAAATTACAAAATCAATGTAAAAATTAGATTTTAGCATTGCTGCGTTAGTAGCAAGCTACCACAATATTTTTTTTGAGATAGTCTTACTATTGTAGTTCAGGCTGGCCTTGAATTTACAGTGATCCTCCTGCCTCAGACTGAGATCACAGGCATGTGCTGAGTAGTTGGCTAGAAATTCACATTTGTAAAATTACTCTTTACAATAGCATTCACATAAACAATACTTAGGAATGAGTCTGACAAGAGGTTGTACACTGTTAATTCCATTGCAACATTGATGAGCTAAATAAAGCACCATTTAAACAAATGTAGAAACACACTTTCTGGGAACAAGAGGCTCAGTATTATTAGGTTATCAATTTAATTGATAAAAATAAAATCTACAGTTTGAATCAAGTGCCAATAAATGTTAGCTGGTTTTTGTAACAGAAGCACAAATTTTAAAAAATGCATTTAAGTTTAAATACAATTGACAAAAAGTATTTAAATTGATTCATAAGACTGGTTGAGTTTAGGGAATATTCTTTTTTTTTTTTCTTTTTCTTTCTTTTTATTGGCCAGGACTCAGGACCTTGTGCTTGTGATCTCTGGCCTAGAGTATATTCTTGCAAAAATATTTTCTTCAAGATTGAATGTTTAATTGAACAAAATTAAAAGCAATAGGTTGAAGCCTGCAAATAATTTTGGATTCCTTAAAGAAACAACTTCTAGATTGTTACAGTTGTTAAAGTTATCTAGGGCTTTGTTGGAAGTTAAAATTTATGTCAGAGGAAATGAGTATTATAAAATGTTAATTATAGCAGCCAGGTGATAATTAGATAGGTATTCACTTAAAATCTTGTTTCACTTTTATATATTCAAAATTTCTTCACCTAAATGCTTAAATATTTTTTAATTTATTAGGCACTTATGAATTTTAGGGAGAATCTGAGACCTTTTCCCAATTGCAAAAGATCAATTTTAATGAAGACACTGAGCTGCTGAAGAATGATAAAATTAAATATATCCCTAATATATAGAGAATCTTTCTGGGGATGGACATTTTTAACTTTGATTTAAAAAAAAAATAGCTCACATCCATGTTCCTACATTCCCACTCCTGCTTAGAAAGCAAAGCAAAAATAAAATCACTGTGCCAGGTACTAAAAGTTTTCACATTTTAACTCATTTAATTCTTAATTTGGTACATGTATAAGTCAGGATCCTCCAGAGAGAAAGAACATAGAGGATATTTGTTTGTTTTATGGAATTGGCTCACAAGATTATGGAGGTTGGCAAGTTCCAGGATATAAAGAGAAAATCCAAGCTAGAGACCCAGGAGAGCTCATGGTTTAGTTCCAGTCCAAGTCCCAAATGTCTGAGAATCAGGAAAGCCAATGGTGTAGTTGCAGTCCAAAGGCTAACAGGCTGAAGCTCCAGGAAGACTTGATGCTTCACATAGATTATGAAGGAGAGTGGAAAAAAGCAGATGCCTCAGTTAATAGGCTATTCGGCAAAGAACTTTTTATTTGTGGCAGGCCAGACTTTTTCTTCTATTCTAGCCTACATCCAATTGAATAGGTCCTCCTACATTTGGGAGGGCTATCTGTTTTACTTAGTTTATTGATTTTTAAGTATTAATTTCATCCAAACAACAATAAAATTAATATATTCAACCCTTGCCATACTTGTCTCTTTAAACCAAATTTACTCTCCAAAGGAGGATAAGAGAAATCATAGTGCCACCTAAAGAACTACCTTATATGTAACTGAAAATGCACTAAGTTTTTTCCTAGAAGTTAATGTATACAAGCAATCTTTACTCTTCTTGATACACTGTAAGCTAAAAACTATGATGTAGACTTAAAATATGTAAATACTATGACGTAAAGTCAATAATCTTATACTATGCTAAGGAGATAAGAGAGTGAAAACAACAGTATATTTGCTTAATATACGATATTATATATATACACATATACATAGATGTGTATATATGATCACAAAAAATGAGGAAGGACTCAGAACAGTTACAATTTTCTTTCTGTAACTGATCACATGAACATAGATGACATTTATAACTAGCTTTTCCACTTCTCAACCGGTATTTCCTTTGCCTTCAGCAGGCATGTCACATAGTCATGGTTCTTTACCTGGTGAAATGATTAAACTTTCATTTTTGAAGTTTCTGAGCCATTAGGAGTCCTGCCTTAATTAGACTACTACTGGAATGATAACTGTTGTAATTCTTCCATTCACTTTAGTCAGAGGGTGTGGTAGTACTAAGAAACACCCCAAAATATAGCCTGACATATTCTTCCTTATATCCATCCTGGAGGAGTAGAGCAATTTATTCTTGTTAGCCAAGATCACTCACCCCAAACAACACCAAAACTCTATTATCCTGTTGATTCAAATCAAGAAGAGATCAAAGTACCTGGGAATTGTCTCCACTTTCACTTTAATAAAACTATAGATTTGTTTCCTGATGGAAGCATTACTCCTTCTAGAAGTAAGACTTCTAGTCCAGCAGAGCATAGAAAATAGAATATTTGCTACTGATTCATTAGGAGTAAAGTAGAGGCAGTCACACTCCAATTCAATGATTCATGAACCTGTGAATCCTGCCTACTGAAGGGACCACACCACATGTGAATAATAATTTAGAGCATATATACTCATAGCTTTCTGGAGGATCCTGTCCCAGCCCTTGATAGTATTGTTGCATGGACAGTACAGTGACCAAGTCCTCAAAAGGCCATTTGATAATATAGAAGAGATTCAGAGTTCATAAAACAGTATCAAAGAGAAATTCATGATATTAAAAATTCTATTGAAAATATGGGTGCTAGACATGACCAATATGAGGACAGAGTGTGAGAGTTAAAAGACAAGGTGGATGTCAGTTATCAATTAATGAGAAATATCTTAAAAACAGTAAGAGAACATATAAGATGGATTCAATAGCTGCACAGCAAAGTAAACAACTAAGGAGTGAAGACAACCTACAAAATAGGAAAACTGTTTACCCAGCTATTCACCTGACAGAGTACTAATATTCTGAACATGTAAAAAATCAAAAAATTAGACCTCCCACAATAAAAGACCCAATCAAAAGATGGGCATCTGCAATGAATAGACATGTCTCATAAGAAGCAGAAAAAACCAATAAATACATGAAAAAATGTTCATCATTAACCATCAGAGAGAAAAAACACTGAGATTCCATCTCACTTCAGAATGAATGGCTATCATCAAAAAATAAATAGGGCTGGGGATTTAGCTCAGTGGTGCTGCTGCCTTCCTTTCAAGCACAAGATCCCAAATTCAATCCCCAGTAATAAATACATACATACATACATACATACATACATACATACATACATACATACATACAAATGCTGGCAAGGCTGTGGAAGAAATAGAACCCTTCTAAGTTGTTGGTGGAAACATAAAATAGTAAAACCACTATGAAAATTAATATAAAGATTTATCAGAAAACTAAAACTAGAAATTCCATTCGACAGAGCTATTCCTCTTCTAGGAAACTTCCTGAAAAAGTTATACATCATGCTACAGTGACACATGCATGCCCATGTTTAAAGAAGCACACTTAATAATAGCTAAATCTTAGAAGCAGCCTACATGTCCTTCAACAGATGAACAGGTAAGGGAAATATGGTATTTATACAGAATGGAGTACTACTTTGTGACAAAGAAGAATAAACAAGTCATTTGCAAAAAAATGGATGCACTTCGAGACCATAAATTGTAGTGAAATAAATCAGACTCACAAGCTTAAATTCTTCAAGGTTTCTCTTATGTGAGAAACCCAAAATAGAGCAAAACTGAAGAGAGGTACTTGGAAGTAGGGAAATAATTTCCATTCAGATAACAAAGGGATCAAGAAATGGAGGAAAGGGGGAAGCTTGGGAAGAAAGGGGGTAAAAAAGAATTAAGATGTGTTATGTATATGTTCAAATTCTCCAGAAGAAATGTAATAATTATGTATTGCAAACACGTACTGCTAAAAATAAAAACCGAAAAGAAAGGGACATTCTATCAAGGCAGCTGCTTATAGTTGCTTGAAGTACACGGTAGGACCACTCCATTCCATGAACACCAACCCACTGCCCTACTCCTTTTGCAGTAAACCGAGTTCCTTAATCTAAATGAAATACTGATGGGAGTTAAATAATTCTTTAAGTCATTAGATGGTTATTTTAGAAGAAACGTCATGTGCAAGGAAGTTAGACAGGTATCTCGACTAAGCATCTACTTCAGTAAGAAACAATATGTTCCTGCGATGGAAGACATCCAACATAATCAACCTGCCAACAAGTAGCTGGCTTATCACCATGAGAATAACAACATATTGGGGGCACTAGCTGCTCTCTGCTTGGCAGGTTGACCACTCAACACTGCCCATAGCCAGGTTAGCCTTGGTGAACGAAGTCCAATGTTGCTGAGCTCTATCCCTGCCACCTTGGACATTTCGTTCATGTGTCCATTCAAGATCACAGTAGTAGCGAGGGTAGAGATCTTCTAGGGTCCATAGAAAGGGTATTTCTATTCACCTGATCGTCAAATTCTTCCTTTGTTGAGGTTATCCTCTAGTGAAAATGTACATGGGATTCTCTCTCTCTCTCTCTCTTTTTTTTTTTGCTTATTCAGAAAGACCTATCTGCATACCTCTTGCCTGAATTTCTTTGTCATAAAATTTCTACTCTTATTCCTGCCAAAGCCATAACCAGTCACACAAATTTTTGATCATATCTCATGAATTGATATATAATTACACATCTGGACATTTACTTTTCCAAGCAATGTGAATAACTAGGTACATTGTTCAAAGTTCTGCTCACAGGGAACATTTTGAGTCACATTTTTTTTTCTTTTGGAATATCCTTGAAAGTGAGGGTAGTGCTGCATTTGTTCACATTAAGGTCTTGCCTACATAGCAAACAATGAACCTGTAAACTAGGCTCAAGTGAGAGAGAAGATAAGGAAAAAGGAATGGGTTCTGTAGGCATTTTGGCCACTTTGTAATGTACTTACGTCTTTGGAATTTGCTCTAATCCATTTATATATGTACCACTCTCCTTTGATTGTTGGGTGCTGTGTCCAATTTTTTTACTTGGTAGCTCAAATAACACTCAGCTCATGATGAGAAGCTCGTGATGAGAAGGCCATTGGTGGCCTGTGGTTGCATATTCAGTCTCAACTGATACCTAGTAGCAACCTCAGAACTGTCTCTCTAAAGGAGAATAGTTATCTTCACATAATGACTAGACTGTGCTACAAAATCCTGGGAATATGGGCTGTGATTGACTGATAGTGGCCTCCCAATGGCTCCAAACAGCATTTTTATCTGTCATTGACACTTTAAGTACCATTGGATCTGCTGAATCATGTGGATGAAGTGGCAGAGCTGCTTACACAGACACTTTTGTCAATTATAGAACCTTACAGAAATCCCTTGCTTGTGCTAAGATTCACACAAACTAACAGCATCATGGGTCCAAGTACAACAAATTAATAGAAGTAACATCTCAAATGATGAATATTTTGCTTCCAAAATTCAAAGAGGCTTTTGAGGCAATGAGCTTTTTTTCTTCTGACTATAGAAGGGGTCAAATATTATACTTCACCTCTGAAGGGCTTCCTTGATGTGCCTTCATTTCTTAAGCCACTAGAAATTTCACTGAAGTCAAAGACCCTTGAATTCTGACACATTTATTTTTCTCCCTCTGAAGTGAAAATGTCTTACCAATAATTCTATGATAGTTACTACTTTGGGCTCACTAGGTCCAATCGTCTTGATGTCACAAGTGTAATAGATTAATATGCTATTTAACAGAAATGAAAGGTAATCCAGATCCTGGCAAAATAAGCTATGACATGAGGCTGGACAATTGACATACGTCAATTGTAGGACAGGGTAGGACAGAGAGGGTAAATTGCTGGCCTTTCCAGGTGGAAGAAAAATACTTTTGGTGGCTTTTACTAATGGGTATGGAGTTGAAAAGACATGTTTAGAACAAGACGTATATTCTAGGATTGAAAGGTATGTTAAGTCGCTGAAGCAATGAAACCATATTTGGTATAACAGCTTCAATTGGAGTCTACACTTGATGCAACTTACATCACTCCATTGTCATCCAGCAAAATCCATCTGTCTTTTGCACAAACCAGATAAGAAAGTTGAATGAGAATGTGGTGAAAAGCCCTAATCCTTCATCTTTCATGTCTTTGGTGGCACTGGTCTCTGAAATCCCTTAAGGAATGCTGTATTGGTTTTGCGTTACTCTTCCTAGGGAGATCCTTCTAGTGACTTTGACTTTTTCTACTATACTAGCTTTTGCTTCACAGGTCCAGGGACCAATGTGGGGGTTCTATCAGTTTTGGGACACATCTGTTCAAATTATGCATATCGTACTATATTTTCCAGAACCACATGCTGAATTAAGGAACCCACTAAACAGACTGAGACAAGCTTGAGTAAAATGTTGATCAGCTGTTTTCCACAAATTCCTATTCTGTCTGGGAATTATAGATATGTTTGGAGTCTCTTCCTGGATTCAGCATCAGCTGTATTGACTACTCACCATCGAAGGATCTTATTAATTTCCCTTTCCCAATGCATAGTCGCAGTGGCTTCTACTTGGCCTTTTCCATTACACTAGCTCTTCCTCCACAGGTCAGGTGGCCCTATGTCCCTCTAAGAAAGATTAGGAGAAAGATTATACATGTAGCAGTTCCCTATGGTCCTTCCTCCAGGGACTAAGCTTTCTTTTTCCTCAAGACCTGTGCCTGTAAACTAGCTCGAGTACTTGAATTAAGTAAGGAGTTACAACTTGGAGTTTTTAATTACTTAGGTTAGACTTTTGACCTAGAGTTCATTTGTCCTAGAGATACTCCATTTTTACACATTAAGTAACAATTTAGTAGGCTTATTATCCATGAGGTATGATCAAAATGCACTGTGAATATTTATATTTTAAAAATTTTATAGTAAAACTCATTACAACTGATCCTTCTCAAAAGGCTCCCTCTTGCTTCAAACATATATATCCCATATTTCTTGCTACTTTCTGGAACAGTTCTTAAAGTCTTCTTTCGTGAATGTTTTTATGAAGTGTGATAAAAATATGATGAATCCTGCTACTTGGTGCCATTCAATGGGCAGAAGGGTTTGTAAAAACATTACAATGTGTCCTCATCTACCTTATTTCCCCAGTCTGGTACCATGCAAATTCTAGCTCTTCCCAAAAAGTTGGAATGAATTTTAGGACATAAAGGCAGCCACAAGAGCACAATTAAAGACACCGATGAAAAAGGGCTTCCAGAGCTACTTCAGACAATGCCAAGAACAATGGGATAAGTGTGCTAGAAGCAATAGGCAGTATTTTAAGGGGAATTAATTTCAATGCGGCTTTACTGCAATACAGTTTTTAAAAATTTAAACATTCAACATGTGTTTCTATCACACTCTGTACTAGAAACACTGTGATAAGTAAGCCAACACCGTAATTCTACAAGAGTCGGACAATTCAGATTGCTACTTTGATTCTGATACCCATTACAAAACCATGCCCACTTTGCTTTGGGTGTTCAGTGCCTCCACTTGACCTCTACCACAACAGGCTTCAGTTAATCCCACCACACTTGCATTTCCCAGCTCCACGACGGTGTTCTCACTGTTGTGTCTGGCCTACAGAGAGGATCCATTACAGAGCTCTTCAAGAATGCAGGGGCTCTGCTCACAAATGTATTTCTCACAGCTGTGGTAAAAGACCTGTTGAGGACACTCCCACAGTGGGTGAGTAGGCATTCAATGACAAATCTATTCTAATATTCTAATCTCACTACACCTTAATCCCTTCCTCTATATTAATCCAAAGCAGGTTTGGCATTTCTAACTTGCTTATTTTGGGCCACCTTTTGATCTCTGCTGCACCCAACCAAACTATTAAAGCCCTTCCTAATTCTCTGAGTTTCAGCAGTAATACAAACTGTCTTCTTAGCCCTTATTAATAATTAGATGAGATCCAAGTTTGTATGCATTCTGTCTTTATCCCACACCCTCAGATATCTATTCCCACCCGTGTTACCAGGGTTTCTATCTATATCTATATAAAAAATAAGTTGTTCTTTTACAGTGTACCATATCTTTTCACAAGTCACATTTTGTACTTCCCTGACAGGAAGACGGGGATTTAGCTCAGTGGTGCCACCACCTGCCTCGCAAGTGCAAGATCCTGAGTTTGATCCCTGGTACAAAAACAAAAAGATACACTCCTAAGTGAAATAAATAAGTCACACATGTGTAAATAACAAATAGTTTCCCTGGTGTGAATATTCTGCAACAATGCATAAGATTCTAATAAGATTACTGACATTTAGAAATTTGAAGAAAGGAGCTAAAGGTGTAGGGAAGGTGTGATGCGTAGGGGAAGAACAAAAAGGGAAAAGAAAAAAATGTGAGAGAATGAAAAGATGAAAATAAAGTGTTTGTAGATGGGGAGGGGAGGAGGGGGTGAAGGGAGGGCAGAGGTAAGGGGAAAAAATGAGAATCAAGACTTGCCATGTAAAGGTACATGATCCCAACAATGAATGTAACTGCACTGTAACCCTAAAATGTACCAATAAACTCAATAAAATTAAAAAAAATAGAAGCAAATGGGAAAACCAGGATGTAGATCATAAGGAGAATCATTATTGTCTTGCAGGACGATGGACTAAGGTAAAGTGTGACTAATCCCCACATGGCTGAGTGGAGAGAAATGCGTGTTGGAAGTTGTAATAAAAGAGGACATCGATGTGGCCAGAAGTCAGATTATAAATGGTTTGACTTCAGAAGGAACATGGATTACATCTATTTGTGAAAAGTAAGGACTAGAAGTATTTAATCAGGGAATTTACCTGAAACCCCTTGAGAAAAGACCTAAATGTTAGAGACAAGAACAAAAGGGGAAAGATCAACTGGCAGCCTGTTTCTACAACTCAGCTTCATTTCTCTGAGATGGGAGTAGAGAGGGTACACTCACTGGTAGGTTCCTGTGAGCATCCCAGTTTGCACACTGTTTGCCACATTGATAGCCTTGCCTCCCATGTAAACTTTCCTTCTTGGTTCTGGAGTAAAAGGTGGGAGCTGGAGTACATCAAGATCATGAACCACTCTGATCTCAAAGGGCATATACTCCCATAAGGATTTCCTTTGCAACATCAGAAGCTGTGGGCTCGTTAGACTCAAAATATGTGAACCACTACCACAAGTCAACTTTGATTTAAAGCAAAGGAGCTGGCATTGCTTGAAGGTGAGGTCACTGGAATCAGAGCCTTGATGAAGCTTCTGAGAAAGAAAACATTGTGCTGTGTTTGTGTCTCCCTCACATTCCTGCTTCCCTCTCGCCTCACTTCCCACCACATGTGGGTTGGCTGTTCCTAAGGCCCCAGGGATTGAACAAAAATTATTGAATTTGGAGTATATCAAAGAGGCTACACAAAACCAAGGAGAAGTCCCCTCAACCTGGGTGCAGTTTTCCAAGGAAAAATACTCTAACTGATGAAAGAAGGATTCTGAGAGAGGAAGCTTCTCTAGCCTGTTATAGAAAACAACAGTTAGTGTGTGTTCATGGAATTCACTGCATAATAAGAAGGCTGATTCTCCATCTGTGACTCAGAGACTGGATGGTGTAAAACTATGAACAAAAAAAATCCCCTGGAGGTTCATACACAGGCAAAGTTTCCAAGATTGTGACCCCATGAACAAAAGCTGCGACCAGGGAGTCAGCATACCTGGGTTTCATGACAGTCCATCCATCCACGTCATACCAGCCAGCCTGAGCTGGTTCATTTTAAAATTTGGCTTCAATTTCTTCTTCTGCACAGTTGAAGTTATATTTTCTCTGTGGTGTTAATAAGAAGATCAGGGCATATAATGGATGAGAAAGTGCTTTGTAGTCTTCAAAGTTATTATAAGCATAACTTTTCTTCACACTCATACCATTTTACTAACATTTACTTTAAAGATTCGCTCAGTTTCTCTTTGTTCTATGTTAGAGGATTGAACCCCAATGGAGTGCCAAGTAGAGTCAAAAACTCTTGGTCAAGTTTGTCATCTGTAAAACTAAAATGTTGCCTTTAAAGATATGAAGTTTTCCTGATGGGTTAGAAATGAGTTGGAATTCACCTTAGGAGGTATTTATTATCCTTCCAATCGTCCATCTCAAAAAGTACTATCATATGACACCCACCCAGGTGCTCAAAACAAAAGCAGAGTCATCATTTCTGACTCCTTTTCCTTTTACCCCTTCCATATCCAGCAAGCCCTAATTCTTCTACCAGAGGAATCTATCTTGGAATCCCTTCTTCCTTTCCCATGACACTCCCATCAATGACATTCAAGTGCAAACCTTACTTATTTCTCACTCTGCCACGAGTTCAACCAACTACACTCTCTCAACATACTTAGAGTGGAACAAATAGCCCCTTTTACTTTTAGATCAATTAATACTATCTTTAAGTTATAAGCATAATATAAAAAAACATGAAGAGCTACCTCTAATGCAAAAATGACTGGAGTTGAATGAAAGAAAGTATGTAAAACTTTCAGATTTTAGGCCATCTATTCAATGATATAAATTGTGTGCATATTTCTGACAAACTATGCTTTAGAAAATTGCTTTCTTGAAAAAAAGGTTTTCTTTTTCCAATATGAATTTTGACTGACATGGGATCCTAAATCATGGAGCATTCTTAGGGAGTACAAAGCAGCTACACGTAGGAGAAAGAGAACAGATGGAAAGGAGTTCTAAGCAGTGCCTTGTAGATCTAGTATGTCCATCTCTATCTGCTGGGAAAGAGTTTTTTTTAATTAATTGAGCTCAGCAGCAGAGAGAACATAGATTGAATGCTCCTCACTTGGTATTATTTACCAAAACATAGAAAAGTATCTCCCAAAATAGACATTGTCTGCTCTGGATCAAGAAAGAATATATCCCCTTGTGAGTGAGTGTGAGATTTTCCCTGAATTGAAAGCATATACTATATCATCTTTAATTTGTGGTGAATGCCTGATCTTGTTGCTTAAGGTGAGGCTTGGGACAAGAAGGTGTTAGAAACAAGGAAGAATTAGTTCTCTGTGTTTTATGAGGACACCAGCTCCATTAAACTTGATTGAGTTCAGATCCCAAGTAGTAGGGATCTTCTTAGGAAACTTCAAGCAGTAGGAGCAGGAAGTGCTAGGAAGTGATCCTGCATTTTAAAGACTGAAAGCAAACAGACATGCTTAGGGAAGGGACTATAAAGTTGTATTTCACCTGTGGATTCTGAATAGAGTCATTTCTATTGGCATTCTGTAAGCTACTCTCATAACATCTGTCCATTTTATCACTCCAAACCTACTAGGCAGAAGTGTTCCTTTACAGTTGACCTGACCAGGAGATAGGAATGATCCTAGGTCACTGAGGGATACTGTGCCCAGTGGAATGAAAGTCTGGCAAGAGACATTGGCAGCCTACAGGGTTAGATGATGTCACAACCAAGAGGCAGATGGCATGGAGGAAATAAGGAAATTGCTCTGCTTATATGTGTTGGAGGGTAACCTGGAAAAGTTTCCTAAATGGTCAAGAGACAGTAGGTGGGGTGGGGAGCACCATTTTCTGGCAATTAGAGTGGTTGAAGCTATGATCATTTTGCTATAAAAGTAGATATGGCTTATTTTGGAGTCCTGAGCCATTATCCAGAGCCAAGTAACTCACACAAGGATGAAGGGACCCCCAGAGCTGCCCTCAGGAAACTCACAGTTAGAGTAGTTTGAATATCTCTCAGTACAACGCAGTCCTCCCTCTGCCCACCCATGACCTAGGTGCAGCGGTTTCATGCTTCAGTTGTTGTTTTGGAAAACAGCTGAGTCTTTCCTAAAGCCCAGCAAGAACTCCACATGGGAAATAATGTGAAAGGGGCCCCTGCAAAGTTCTCCTGCTAGGAAAACATGTCCTTTAGTATAAAAAGTAAGATTAAATCAGTTGTACACAGGCAGAAAAAGGCCAGTTTCTTGTCTTATTTTTTATGCCATGTTATAAATAAGTCCAGCACTACAGGCATGGCATCAGTGGCCCCACACTCAGAAGGAACTCTCCTTTGGGATTAATTCTCTCTTCTCTCTTTAGGAAATCCTTTAGGCTTCACTGCAATTTGTACTGTGGAAGAGAGGTCCAATAGGAGAATGGGGTATGTGCCCAGACTGCTATCCTACTGCTTCCTCACCTTCCTAGGATAGATTTTTAGAGACCCACTCCCCACAACCTGATATTATGTACTCCAGCCCTAGCCTCCAAACTCTGTCTTGGGACTTTTTTGTCTTCCGCCCAAGCATGTGGGTACCTTAGCAGTGTCTGCAGTTCTGAGAGGCTTACTTTTCATTGTTTCCCTCCACCTCCAGGTGGGGACTTGAGCGTGGCAGCTGGTGGTGGATTGGAGCCAGGTATCCATGCCAACTAATACCTTCAGGAAGGGCAGGATGGCAACATTCCTTGTTCCAGGTTGGTAGTTCCTCCATGTGTTCTGAGGGAAACACTGATGAAGGTGAGACTCTTGTTCACTAATGAACAAAATAACTGTATCCTCATAAGCCAGTTGCACTACTTTAAGGATCACCTGTCCTAGTGGTTTGGAGCAGTGATCCATGGTAAAAAAGACTGAATTGTCTGCTGCCAGAGAGGACATTCCACATCAGTCTAGTGGCTTGTGGGGCAGAGAACCAGGCATACAGATGCACAGGAGAAATTGTGGGAAGAAGCCAGGTATGGTGGCTCAAACACATAATCTTGGCACTTTGGGGGACTGAGGTAGGAGATTCACAAGTTTAAACAAAACTTGGCAATTTACCAAAATAAGGAGACCCTGCCTCAAAGTGGGGGGAGGCAAGTGATATAGTGAAGTTTGAAAGTGCTATGTTTGACTCTCAGTATTGCAGAGAGAGAGAGAGAGAGAGAGAGATTGTGTAGGGCCTCAGACACCTAGGATTGCTCTCCAGTTAGTATCACAGTATCAAAAAAAGCACAATAATAAATTGCATATACATTTCAAAAAGGAGCCACACAAATTTCAGGGCCAGCTTTGATGGCATCAGTTTTGAGGCTCTCCAGATAATCCCTATTTTCCAGCCTCCAGCCTTTACCTGCCCCAGAGGCAAGCTGGGATGTATCTCAGAGGAAGTGCCCAACTGAGAAATTGTTGCTAGGTAGGGGGGAATAGGAATGGGAATGGGAAAGTCTGAACAAAATCTGTCTCCCCAACTTTTCATACAGACAGCTCAACCACTTTCGGAAAATGAGTGGGACGAGCTCTAAGCAAAAACTACACTTAGAAACAAATCCGCAGAACTAAGGGAAATCAGAAGGATGGTAAAAGATATGCTTCTTATGAACTTCTAAGGCTTTTAGGTGCTTTTTCACTGAATTAGTCCCTAGATAAACTTACATATACTTACAAAACCCCATTATGTCAGAGAGCGCGAAGCCCAGCAAAGTTTCAAGTTGCACTCCATCTAATTTGAAGATGGGGAGCATAAGACATGGAGCTGATTGGTTCGTGGCAGCCCTCGGAAAAGAACTTCTCAAACCCAGCCCAGGTAGTTTCCACTGAATCTGAATGTTCCTTTGTTCCTTTTTTGTTGGCCTTCATTGTCATCAATATTAAATGTACCAAGACCAGCACTTTGTAAAAAGCTGTTACCTTCTATGGAGTGTTTGCTACTTGGCACGGACTCAGGATTCATGGTTTTTAATGTACCACAATCTTGCAAAGACTTTATTATGGCCCTGTTACAAGAGGTGATATGAAGTACAGAGAGCACCAGGTGCACAGTTAATACACAAGCTGGAATTTAAATCTAGGTTAGTGTAACTCTAAGCCTACTACAGTGGACTGAGTGGAACTCAAAGGTTATGTCCTCCCAAAACCTGTAAAAGTGACAGAAGCAAAGAGAGCCTTTGCAGACATAAAGTTAAGGATTTGTTTTTTGTTGTTGTTTCTTCATTTGTTTTTTTGAGACAGAATCTCCCTATGTAGTACAGGCTGGCTTTGAACTTAATATATAGCTCAGTTCAGGCTGACCTAGAGCCTTAGGCCCTCCAGTGCTGGCATTAGAGGTATGTGCCACCACACCTGGATTAAAGTTAAGGCTCTCAATATGAGATCATCTTGTATTATGCAGGTGGATCCTAAATCCAGTAAAACATGTCTTTATAGAAAACAAAAGACAGAGACACAGAAGAGAAGGTGAGGCAAATATGAAGACAAGAGTGATATAGCATCAAGCCAAGGAAAATCAAGAACTGCTGCAAGCACTAGAAGTCAGGAAAGAGATACAAAATATACACTTCCTCAAACTCAACTTCAATGCTGCTGACACCTTCATTTTAGACTTTTGGCCAACAGACCTGGGAAAGAATAAATTTCTCTTGGCTTAAGCCACAAGTTTATGGTAATTTATTACAACCCAAAAACTAATACCTGTGCTTTTCTTTTATATTTAATAGTTTTTACCATATACGCTTTGCTTTTTCTTTAGCTTATCTCCTAGCTTCTAAGCTTGTCTATTTTTTCTTTTTTCTTAATCTTTATTAAATTTATTAGTACATATTAGGTATACAATACACCTACATTCATCATTGGTATCTAGTACCTTACATGACTTATCAGGTTCTTATTGTTCCCTATTCTCTAGCCCCTTTACCCTGCCCTGTTTACAAAGACATTGTTTCCATGTTTTTCCTTTTCAAATGTGTTTTTCTTTTCCATTTTCACCTTTCCCATACCCCACCCACTTCCTCTATTCTTTTAGACTTTTCTTCCTGTTACACAGTATCAATTATACATTTTAATCCTTATTTACACTTTTACTTTTTCACACCAGAGAAGCTATTCGGGATTTACACATGTGAAACTGATTAATTTCACTTAAGAGTATGGCCTTAATGTGTATTCACTTAGATATAAATCACTCTATTTTTTTCTTTATGGTTGAGTAGTATTCCATTTTATTATAAAAGCACATCTTGTTTATGCAGTCTCCAGCTGATGGGCAAATGGGCTATTTCCACATTTTAGCTATTACAAACTGCCACTGCACTATAAACATGGGTACGCATATATCACTGTAGTATGATTCTTTTAATTCTTTTGGGAAGATACCCAGCAGAGGAATAGCTGGCTCAAATGGGACTTATAATCCTAGTTGTTGGAGGTATCTCCATATTGATTTCCACAGTGGTTGCACCAGTCTACACTCCCACAAACAATGAAGAAGGATTCCTATATCCCCACAACCTGCCAGCATTTGTATTAGTTGATTTCTTGATAGCAACCATTCTTACTGGGATGAGATGGAATCTCAGTGTTGATTTCATCTGCATTTCTGGAATGACCAGTGATGTTGAACACTTTTTCATATGTTATTTTCTGCTTTTAGTTCTTTGTGTGAGAAATGTCTGTTCATTTCAGATGCCCACTTTTGAATTGGGTCTTTATATTTTGGGGGATTGGATTTTTTTTGTGTGTGTTCTTTGTATATTCCAGATAGTAGACCTTTGTCTAAGGAAGAGCTGGTAAAATTCTTTTTCCCACATTGTGGGTTATCTCTTAGCTCTGTTTATGATTTCTCTGGCAGTGCAGGAGCTTTTTAAAAAGATGAGATCCCAATTGTTGATTCTTTGTGCTAGTTCCCATGCTACTGAGGATTTGCTCATAAAGTCTTTTCCTGTGCTGATATCTTCAAGAGTTCTACCTAATTATCTTTCAGTAAATTTAGTGTTTCTGTTTTAATATTTATATCTTTAATCCACTTGGATTTTAGTTTAGTGCATAGTGAAAGATATGGGTCTAATTTTAATCTTTGACAAGTTGAAATACAGTTTTTCCAACACCATTTATTAAAAAGGCTATATTTCCTCCAGAGAGGGTGTTTGGCTCCTTTGTCAACAATAAGGTAGTTGAGTATGTCAGGAGGTGTTTCTTCATCTTCTAATCTACTCCCCTGATCCTCAAATCTGTTTCTTTGCCAGTATTATGCTGCTTTTATCACAGTGGCTTTGTAGTATAGTTTCAAATTGGGGATTGTGATACCCCTGCCATGTCTCTGTTGCCTAGAACTGCTTTTGCTATTCTAGGTTTCTTCTGATTCCAAATGAATTTTTGGATTATTTTCTCTAGTTCTACAAAATATACTGTTGGGATTTCAAGGGATTGAATTGAATCTGTATAGCAGTTCTGGAAGTATGGCCATTTTCACCATATTGATCAAGGATGTTTTTTTCCATTTTCATGTATCCTCTTCAATCTCTTTTTTTAGAGTGCTGAAGTTTTTCAATGTAGAGGTCTTTTGTCTCCTTTGTTAGGTTGATTCCTAGATATTTCATTTTTTTCGATGTTATTGTGAAAGTGATTATTTCCCCAATTTGACTCTCAGTTAGACATTATTTGTGTACAAGAAGGCTATTGATCTTTGAGCATTTACCTTGTATCCACTATTTGTATCCACTACTCTCTCCTGAGTCTGTTAATCAAGTCTAGAAGTCTTTTGGTGGAGTTCTCTGTGTCTTCTTAGGCTTGTCTTAAGACAGAGACTCTATAGCTAATAGACAAAAATTAATTAAAGACAGTTTATATCTGATTGTTATTTTTATTCCTTTATGAAATAAGAGTTCTTAATATGAATTTCCTTAAGCAAATAAAAGGATGCACTGCCACTGAACTGCAAACCGTTGCTGCTATTGCTTTCCTGAGAAATGAGTCATAAGTAATGTGTTTTCAATAGTGATGGTGCCATAGGGAAAATCTTTGTTTATCAGGACGTTTTTTCACATACATGATTACATGTTGCTTTAATGTCATTCTTACATATTTTTCTGTTATCATATTCATTGGATCAGTGGATAGGTACCTGCCCAAGGTACCATAGTTTGTATGTTTCAGGACAGGGGCCAAAAATCACTCACTTGTTAAAATGCCTTTCCTGATATAACAAAAAGGAATTTATGATACGATCCTCTTGTTTTAATGATGGAAGAGTACATTTTATGTTGAACTCTGCTCAGTGAAAGAAGAGAGGCCAAAAAGACACCTGGAGGATTACACTAGTCTGGTCTAGTTCAAAGCATTTTCTGGACAAAGCAAATTTTTCATGTGAAGCATTTTGGAATTCAAAGTGGGAAACAAAGTCAGAAAACTACCAGATGTGTTGGAGCAAAGCCTCCAAGCATGCTAGACAATGTATTGAAATACCCTCAGTTCAGCCACATTTGAGACACAAATGTGCAAGAGGATTCCTGAGCTTTCTGATTAGTACCAAGGTCCATGTCCAAGGAGAACACATGAAAGTTAAGTAGACATGCAAGTTAAACTTTAAAAGTTCATAATTTTGCAATGCCTTTTCCTTAATTTGTATCTCTGAAATGTAGCATGTATGTACTGTCTCCATTTAACAGGTGAGGAAATGGAACCTTAGAGGGCGCTGGTGACTTACTCAAAGTGGCACAGCAAGAAAGGCTGAGTGACTAGGATTCTAGGTCAGGACTGATATTCCATTCCATTGGACTTTGAATAGAATCACACTGGAGAGATCAATTTGTTCCTGAGCAAGAGGCAGAAGTTTTGTGAAGGGTCATCTGCAGGGTTGGTGCTTGGGTGACAGAAGTCATCATTAGGAGGCACATAGATGTGTAGCTATGTGTGTGATGTCTCACATAGTCAAGCTATTGTCCTGGGGCTTAGATATGGCTCTGTGGTAGAGGTCTCCCCTAGCAGATATGGGGCCCTGGGTTCCAATCCCAGGACCACACACATACACAAAGCAAAAGAAGTACTGTACTAAGGCAGGAAAAGAGTGTTTTGTAAAATGTTCCTATTGCCAGAGACTTACTCTATGTCAAGCATTTTGGCTACCTTATTTAATTTTCACTAAAATAAAACAATTTTAAGAGTATTATTTTACTGTGTGCATATTTCTGGTAAGACAAAGTATTATTTGATTTGTTCAAGACATGAGTGCAGAAACAATACATAGGCCTAAAACATTCTAAAGTGTGGACCTTTTACCATTTAGGTGCTATAAAATGTGGCTGCTGAAAGCTACAATCCACTTACAGTGAAATTCAGATAGCTGTCGTGTGCTTGCAGGCTTATCACATAGCAGTTCCAGCAGCTATTAGAACTCCATTTCCCTTTTCATTTGTCAGACAAGGACACTGCAGCACTAGGAGAGCCTGCCAAGGTCATGCCACCGTTTAGTGGGGAGCCAGGTACCAGACTCTGACTCAGATCTCCTCTGCTGTATAGAAACCTTTCTCGTTTCATCTCTTCAATTGTATTCCATTTAAGTCTATTTCAGTCTAGATGAGCATATGCTTTAAACGTTTCCGTGAGAAGGTGAGGTAATAGGAGTGCAGACGTATATGCCCTGCTGTCACAGCTCCAGTTAAAACACCAAGAATTTTCCCCAGTCTTCCATAAAAGGAACCACCTCAAGATGCGGCTATCTTGCTACATGAAGATGGAGAATGGGAGAGAGGAGTAATGAAAGAAAAGAAAGGGAAAGAGTGTCTCCCTACCTCTTCCAAGAAATCTTTTCTTTTCTTACAAAACTTTACCACTACAGACACCAGAAAAGACACTATTTACCGTTTGTCTTTCCTTTATCATGAAACCTTCTCTTCTTGATATTTAAGACAATGCTGAGTAGAAAACAGCAAATGTAATGGGGCAAAATGTTTGTTTGCCCCGCTGAAAGAATCTAATATTCCGTCAATACCCCTACCCTCATTTTCAGCTATGCTATTGTCATTTTGTTTGCACCACGTTTTAAACCCTTCAGGGCTCTCCATTTCTTTGGTTTTGTTTTGTTTTGTTTTGTTTTTTGTACCGGGGATTGAACTTGGGTCTCTGCGTTTGCAAGGCAGGCCACCGAACAGCTGGGCTAAATCCCTGGCACAATTTCTTTATTTTCATAGCAGTTTTTCATTAGTATTGTCCCCAGTGGCCTTCTCCAAACTCCTGTCATCCTGTGTGTCTCATCCAATGTAATTCCTGATTCGGAGTGGGGGGTCGGGTAGGCGCTAAAACAGAATTGTGCCCCCATAATAGACTACTAAAACCAGTAATAATTTCCATACATTCTGAAAACTTTAAACTGTATAGAGGATGTGGTAGGAATACTGTGGTATTCAATCATCCTAATTTGCTAGACAAATTAGGTAACTGACAAGACCTTCTTAAAGGGTCACTAGCAATTTTTTTTCTTCACTTTTTTTGTTTTTTTTTTTGTACTGGAGATCAAACTCAGGTCCTTTTGTTTGTAAAGCAGGCAGCAGAAGCACTGAGCTAAATCCCTGGCCTGGTCCCTAGCAAATTTAGATTTGAACATGCAACAATTACATGTTTTTGTCATAAAATGGCCAATATGATGACTACTAATTAACCTAGGAGCTCACAGAGCATTATTCCTTTTCAAACAAAATTGTGCCACAATAAGGAAAACCCAAGGGATTTTTAAATTTTCTCAGTGCATATTAATTTCACATTTATTATGTATACATATTTGTTCAAATAATGTCTATCATGCATGTTAATGTTAACATGTACATCTTTTAAACATAAATAAATTTATATATTTAAGGTATAAGCATGATGGTCTGATACATATTTAGTAATAAATAGATACTATTGAAAAGAGATGATCATATCAATCAATTCACACAGTTACCCTTTCTTTTCCCCATGGTAAGAGCAACTATAAACCATTCATTTAGCAATATCTTGAAATCTTACTACTTTTGCATAATCTGTGATAAAATTATTCTAAGTAATATCTCCTAGTTAAAGAGAAAATATGTCTAGATTTTTTTCAATGAACAGAAGTTCTGGTTAAAATGTTGTTTTTATTAAAGGAAGGGTGAACTTGTGTTTGCTGAATAGATGCACAGTGGCATGGGTGTGAGACGAGGTGACTTTCATTATTTCATTTAATTCTTCCAGTAATTTAATTAAGCAGATTTTATTAATCTAGATGAAAACCCTGAAGATTAAGGAGCATTAAAGTTATTTGAATCATTAAAGTTATTTGAATCAGATCCATTTGGTGTCTAATCCTGTGCTCTTCTTGATGGAAACTGAGATGCTGAGATAGACAGATGACAGACAGATAGATGATAGGTAGATAGATAGATAGATGATAGATAGATATCCTGAGTGATGCTGATGCTGTTTGCCCTAAGCCAATCATTGAGTATAGTGTGGGCACTGTCCATTCTTGTCTTACATTAAAAATGATGTTTATGTGTCTTGCTTTCCTAACTAGATTCCAGTCATTTTCTTGACAATCTGATCACAGATTAGATAAATTGCCTCTCAAGAAAGAACCTCCTTGACCAATCAAAACAGAGAATCAGTGACTCTCTCTTATTTACTTGTTTTAAATATTCATTCAGTTATCCTATTTTCCCGCACTTTTGTATTATAAAGTGAAAAATGTGATCTTTCCATTTGCACCAGAGCATCAAAATATTATGTGGCATAAAGTACAAAGTCCTTTTTACTTCCAAGTTCATTTTCCTTATAGTTAATGGTGGACATTACCATAACTATGGATATTAACCTTGAAAGTTAGCTTCCTACAAGCTCTAAAGTTGATCATTTACTATAGTTCATAGATAGCTATGGGAGAACAGTTCAACTGAATTGAGGCTACTAACAAAATGAATGTCATTTTAAACCAAAGCCTTTGCGTATAGGTAGAAGTCTATGTAAATATAAATATGCATGGCTTTAAAATATAAAGATAAGTAATGTGTGCTTTTAAGTATTTTCCACAAAGTTCTCTATTCTACTGTGCATTCTTTGAGATTCTTGGCTAGAAAAAGCTAAAATGCAATCTTTTTGCTGGGCAGCAAAAACCTAGTATTGATTTTTCTTTATTGACCAATTATACATTGAAGTATAAATATTTATGATGGGTGAACATAATAAAAAATAAGTTAAATACCACAGAGGAAAATGAAATGTAAATGGGAAAGGATTTCTCATGGGTAATACATCACTTTACAATCTTACGTTACTCAGAGAAGCACCTAACAGCTTCCTAGAATCAATGCTCAGATTACAAGACCTCCATCATCACAAACAGACATTTGCAATTTGGTCTCATGGCCTCCTGGGGATCACTAGCATCAGGTTTATTTGGCTATGTAGCAAGTGAAATACAATATATATGCAAAGCCTTTCTGAAGTGGCCAGGTGTTTAAATGTAACTCTTTTAATATCTCATAACATTTTTGTAGATTCCCCAAATGTCAGAGTTGAAAAGAGTCATGGGGATGTTTATTCTGAAGCTTGCATGCTACAGCGAAAGGAAAGGGGGACAGAGAGAAGTGCTGACCTGTACTCACGCAGCCTTAGTTAGTTAAGCAAAAAAAAAAAAAAAGAGAGAGAGAGATGTATATGGCTCCCAGTCTTCAAGTACAATGGTCTCCCCTGAAGAATTCACCTTTGATTCTGGAGAGCTAAGGATAGTTCAAAAATGTCAGTCAGGGATATAAGAAGGGTAGCATGTCCATAGGCCCAATTATTTCAAAAGTTTTCCCTAAATACTTATCCTGGCAGGATAAAATTCTACATAACCCAGTAAATAGGAGCACCTCGTAGCTTTTTTCTTAGATTATTACTCATGGTTAGAATATATAGAGACACTTACTAGATGTGACCACAGTTTCTGTTTCATCTTCCTCAGAAGGGTGATGACTAATACTTCAATATTTTGGACCCCAAAAGTCCTTAAGTATTAGAGATAGAGATTGTGCTAGCCTCCTTCCCATGGATTAGAGATCGAAATTTTTAAGAAGAAAAATATGCGCCTAATACCTTCTTTCCCATGCTTGAGTCTCCTTAAGGTAAGAGACTTACTTCTATTCTTTTACAGACACAACAGCTCATGTATTGGTAATTGAAGATGGTGGAAGATAAGAAACTCAAGTGAAGGCAATAGACAAAGTTAGAATTCCCTCATTCCACCATACATACACATTGAGTATGAACAATATTGATAAATTAAAATTTGTGTCAAAAAGCCAACAATAAATGATGCACGCCCTCCCTGCTAGTATCCACGCCAAAAGGAAGAAGCTTCACATAGGCTTTTAAGTTGGATTCATTGTCCTTTTTGTCATGCTGCAGTCTCATCGCAGTTTTTCCTGTCATCAACTCCCCCCAAAATACACTTAATGAATGTAATTCCCTTAACTACAAACGAGTGCGAAAATACACTTACGTGAGAGAAGATACCAGGTAGAAATATTCTTGTTAAAAAAATGTCATGCTTGTCCTCAGGACAAAGAGCCTTGGATAAAATGTGCATGAACACATATGCATGCGTATGTTTGTATATGCACCTGTATCTGTACTTTTTTTTAACGGGCAGATGAGAGCAGCAGCTGTGCTCTCACATTGAAAATGTAGGTATTCAGTGTAACTTGAGTTTTCATACTAGGTCAACAATGCAATGCAGTTTGAGACCTGACAGAACTCCCTCAATAGCTCTAAACTGAGTGTCAGAGTGATGAGAAGAATACCTGATGTTTGAATTGCCTTTGCAACTACATTTTTTAGGGCTTTCAAATTGCTGCTCAATGACATTTACAGTTTTCTGCAGCCATAACAAACTTCTATGGGATTTGGGAGGAGATCAAAGAAGGAGGAAAGAAATTTCTATTCCCAAATTCTTACCTATGAAAGATCGTTGCATGTCAATTAGCGTCTAAACGTCCACAGACCCATTTCGGTATACACACAAGACCCTTTCCATTAGTAAAACCTACACTTTCCTCATCAAAAATCTGTTCAGCTCCAAAGAGGGAAAAAATTCTGCTCTGAATCTTAATAGCTATAGATGTTAGCTTTCAAAGGAACTTTCTGAACATTCAACATCCCCTTCTCACTGGTTACAGAATCTAAGTGTGTCCTTTGTTAGGAAATTCTGTTCTGCATAAACTCTTACCTTTGCTTAAAGAATTAAGATAGAAAGCGGGAAGTAGGCTATTACAAAGAAAATATCCTTCATTTTTGCAATAAGGATGGAAAGGGCTCATGTGTATCATATACGACCTCATATCAGATCCACATTGCACATATATCAAAATGGAAGAATGAACAGAAATAACAAATTAAGCCAACATTTATGGGAGAAAGGAGCACACTGACGTTAAAAACCAAATCTGTATTTTAAAAACCAAATCTAGATTGCTTTATGATAAGATCTTGCTGGGATCCTGATTTTAGAAAACATTGTGAAACTATATTTGTTAGGCAATCAAATAAATTTGAATGCACTCTAAACATTTGATAACATTAAGTGATTATTATTAAGGGATGCGACCTTTCCTTTAAAAGTATTTTAAAAGTCTTAATTTTAGGGGTTTATGTTGAAATATTTGTATTTTAAGTGATAAAATATTTGTGGTTGGCTTCAAATGAATTAGATAGATAGATAGATAGATAGATAGATAGATAGATAGATAGATAGATAGATATCTTGGGCTGTGGGTGTGGGTAGATAGGGAGAATGAAAAGATTAGCAACATACTGAAACTAGTGGAAGCTGAGAATGATACTAATGTTTCTGGCTTTGTATATGCTTGAATATTTCTATGATAAGAAGTTTTTAAAGTGTTAAAGTGGGGCTTCACCGTTTTCTTAAAAATATCAAACTACATTAAGCAATTAGTATATTTTTGGAGCAAATAACAAAAACTCAAGTTAAAGTAATTTAAGAAGAAAAAAATCCAATAAAACCAAATGTATTTATTTATTTTACTGAAAATTTCAGAGATGGAACTGGTTCACAAACTTTGAGAACTCCGATGTCAACTTGCTCCACCTTTCTCTCTCTCCCTCCGTGTTTCATCTCGCCTCTTTCCTCTCTCCTCCCCCACAGGCTCCGCTTTATTCTGTGTTTCTGCCTAACTGATTCTCTCTACAGTCAAGAATACTTCGCAAGAGAGAGAGAAAATCAGTGATACACAATCCTAGCTCAGTTGCCCTGGGAAAAAAGAATTAGGCTCTCACTGAGGGTCTCACTGGTTTTGAGCGCCGAGTTGGATAGAGTTAATCGTCCTTCACAATCACTGCTTAGTCACCTCCAGTCCACTGAAGGAGCATCTTCATTCCTAATCCCTATAATCAAGTCCTTTCCTAATCCAAAGAAAAAAATATTGACTCACAACACACACACATACACCCCCCACACACAAACACACACATACACATACACAGAATTAGATATATAGGTAGATGTATATCATTTGATGCTAACATTTTTGTCTTTACAATTTTGCTAAAAAATAACTAATCCTATGAAGGTAAATCTAAAAGGCACAAATGTGCAGCCTAGAATTAAATGAGTCTGACAAATGTATATCCCCATGTATTGGATATACTAACCAAAACAGAACATTTCTGTCACAAAGAAAGTTTCCTTCCATCCCTTTGCAGTAAATCCCTGAATTACAATCATGTAGATGCAACCATCGTTCTGATATCTATTAACAGACACTAGTTTGCATGCTCAATAAATTTTAAAAACAAGGAAATATTGGGTATGTGTGTGTATATATATAAAATATATTATATATTTTATATAATATTATAGGTTTTATAGCTTATATAATATTATATATATTGTATATATTACATAATGTACATATTTTTTTAAAGTTTGGCTTTTTTGTTTTACTAGTTTTGGGCGCTTTTGCCCATCCCCCGGTACCAGGAATCAAACTCAGGACCTTGTGCTTGCCACACGGGCGGTTCCACTGAACTGAACCCCTAGCCCCTAGTTTTTAGATTTTTTTTAGTTTTAGCTTTTTAGGGTTTTTTTTTTTTTTTACTTTTTTAAAGTTTTTTTTGTGCATGAGTAATTTTGAAATACTATTCTACCATTAACATTTCGCAGTGAAATTATAGAAACATGTCTTTAAAATGGTTTGCCTAAAGCTGGTGCACTGTTTGACTTGTGGTTCAATCTTCTCCGTCCTCCTCCTCCTCCTCTCCTTCTTACCCTTCCCCCTCCCCTTTTTGCCTCCTCTTCCCCTATTCTTCTTCCCCATCTTTTTTCCTTCTCCTCCTTCTTCTTTCTTCTCCTCCTTCCCCTTCCTCTTCCTTTTCCTTTTTCTCCTTCTCTTTCCTCTTTCTTCTTCCTGTTCCCCCTCTTTTCTTCTCATCCTACTCTTCTTTCTCCTACTCTTCCTTTTCTTTCAGTTATGGGGATTTAACCCACAGCCTCGCATGCTCCATAAGGAAGTACTCTACCACTGAGCTACATACCCAGCAGAGCAGTACATATTTTATATATTTTTCTTATCAGCCACCTATCCACAGGCGCATAAATTGTCTCTTTTTCCTTCTAGCACAAAATAATGCTGCAATAAGCATAACAGAATGCATTTCCTCTGAGATCTGGACCTTACAAACATTATCAATTACTAGAACTCTTACACTGAAGAATGTTCACATCAATTTACATTTCTTAAGCAATACTTGAAAGCATAATTTCCCTATATGCTAGCCATGTATAGTATAACCATAAAATCAGGTAAGTAATATTACCCAGTCTTTAATATTTAGAGCAGAGCTGTCAAATAGCACTTTTAGTAATGAAAGACATAGTCTATATCTTTTTTCTTCCAATACAGTAGTTTCTTGCTACACATGTTTACAGATGATCCCTTCCAATATGGCTAATGCAATTGAGGAGATGCATCTTGAATTGTATTTAAACAGTTTCATGTGGCTGACAGCTACCATATTGAACAATGCGCATTTAGAGTCAATCAAGATGGTAAGATCGAACTTTATTTCTGAGACTAGTGGGTTGAGATGGTGCCGCTGAAAAGAGGTTCACAAGAATGACATGACAGAATTTGAATCTCAAATCATGTCAGACAAGATGAGGCTTGGGGGTGCATAATGGAAATTGGGAAATACTATCTGAGACGCTGTCACTGAACCTAGTTAGAGCAGATGGTGGCTTTGGTAGGAGTTATGGAGCTTGAAAGAATAAACAATAATTTTAGTGGAAACCCTGATAGGATTTGGAGAGTGACTTGGAATACTGAATTAGAAAAAAAAAGAAAAGAAATGCAATGAACTTCAAGTCTCTAGTTTAGACAATAAGATGTATGACTGTACATACTTTCTCATCAAGAAGGTCCCAGCAAATTCACATGCAACCTCAAGCAAGAGAGATGGAAACTTAGTCAGGATCTTTTGAGTCACAGAAAGATTGTGACTAGGGCCAATTTGTCTCAGTATCTGGAACCCAACGTGGTGCTGCTCTGGTTTTATCAGGGCTCATGGGAAAGATTGCTTTGATATTCCACATACGACTTCTTGGTCAGTCACACGTGGACAGAGTTTAACAGAAGAGGAAGGAAGAGACTATAGAAAACTTGGAAATATCTGGAAGCTCTGAAGTTGACACAGAAGAAAAAGTCTGGGAACTGGTGAGTATCCACTGTTTAGTATTGCAGGCAATTAGTGAGCAGGAGCAGCTGCCATGGTTAAACTGTGAAATATGCCAAAGTCAGTGAAGCAGAACATATGGGATAGGTTTTTTAATCTCCAAAATACTGCTTTGAGAATAATATTGACATAATTTGCCTATCATATTTTCTCCTTTTGAAATGATTTGCATAACATTTTTTTAGAAATAGGCTCCATATGTGTTTTAGTAATTTGCTGCAAGAGGTGTAAACTCAAGCTCATTGAAGGAGAGCCAGCTCCAAGAAGAGCCTTGGATTTCCAACTGGAGCCAGGAATTATCGCTCATCGTGGGAACTGTAGATACTTCATAGAAAGTCAACTAAGAGCAGGAGAGTTAGGAAATTGATAGCAAATCCTGTCTACCTATCAAGAACTGAACCAGCCATGTTTTGTCACCCTTAGGAAATTATTTATTAGCAGTTCTATTGTATAGATCTGTCTGACTCATTAGACATCAGATATTCAGGTCACCTAGCTAGAAAGTGCCAGAGCCAAAATATAAAACATTATTACTGAACCAAACCTGGATTTTTCTCAGGTGAAAGTTCTCCCTCCAGATTTGAGTTTAAGTAGTAATTCTAGATGTATGATTCTTATCCAGCAGCATAGACTTTGTATAATACTGTTCTGTTAACATGAATTATCAAAATTACCACTTTGGACCTGTAGAATCACACATGCTGGGGGTGGCCTGGAAACTTCTGTTTCAGCACAAATTTAAGTGATTCCAATGCTTGCCAATGTTTCAGAACCCTAGAATAAGTAAGATTTGATTAATCATATATGAACCAGCTAAGCAGGAAGGCTATAGCTGGGAATAAAGTAGATGAAAATAAATTTAACAGGAAGCAATTATAAAATACTTTAGGGATTTATGTATTATTGAAATATCAGCAGCTTTGTTTAATGGGAAGAATTTTAGATAGGTGATATTGAGACCTTATTTCCAGTCCCAGATACAAAGTTAATATGCAGTTTGGCTTGGGCAAATCATTTAATATATGTGTATATGTATATATGTTTATATATATTTTTATATCATCAATTATCTTTTTAATCATCAAATATCATTATGGTGGGTAGTTATACCTACCTGTTACATTTGTGTGGCACTGTAGTATTCCCAATGCCTTTATACTTATTTTAGAGGTAGATGACCAAAGGATCACCCAAACATGGATATGTTTGATTGGAAAATCACCAATATTTTTTCTGGGTGGGCATTTTACAAGATTTTACATGTCAACAGCTGAAAATGTTCACAATTATTTTTGACAATGTCTGTAGTTCTCAAACTTAATTATACTTCAAAATCTCTTTGGATAATAACAGAAATTTTAAAAAATTAATTCCAACACTCTTTCCAGAATAGTGCTATCTGCTTACATTCCACATGTTCACCACACATATGCATTCATTTTATTCTAATATATTTCTAAATTTGAATTAAGAATTATGGCTCTAAATATTAAATGTGAATCCAAATAAAAAAGATGTAATAGTGACCAAAAGTAATTTTCTAGCCAACCAATTTCAGTGGCTTTTTGTCATTGATGGGGGAAAATCTCCCTCTTTTTTTTTTTTTTTTTCTGGAATCTAACCAATTTCAGTGGCTTTTTGTCATTGATGGGGGAAAATCTCCCTCTTTTTTTTTTTTTTTTGTCCTGGAGCTCAAAGTTTTTTCTATGTTCCTAGGTATATATACTCTTTCCTGTTTCCCTGAGACATCTCTATGCTTTCAATTTTTTGTGTTATTTTCTATTCCAGATTTTGCCTATTGACAGCATAGTCTTCCTGTATCTCATGAAACTTTGCCTGATACCATTAGGGAACATCTATCCTTCCTCTAATTTCATGGCACATTTTGGGTGTTGTATCCACTCAGATGTATAGCGCACTATTTTTTACTCAAATAGCTTTAATAATAAAGACAATGTAAAATCTTACAGGTCCTTGTCTACCATGGCTTCTAGGGCAGTTAATTTAATAGCTCAATGATGACACTGACGACTCAGGTTCTTTCCACCTTTCCTATTTTTCATTGTAGCTTTAATTTTCATTGTAAATTCAAAATACCCATCATGGTTCCAAGAGTCACACACTGACATAAACATGCTCAGTGGATGATGAGAACAGTTGACATTACTTGCTTTGTAAGAACAAGAAATCCTTTCCAAGAATGTGCCTATCATACCTCCTTACATGTTTCGTTGGTCAAAAGTATGTCACATGCTAATTCTTAAACCATCCATTGGCACGAGGAATATAATTTTTGTCACTGGCTCTCTGCCATGCTTACTTAATGGAAGGAGGTTCCTATGCAAAGTCAGAGTACTTTTCTCAAGGGATCATGGCAGTAATTGGGGAACAATGACTGTTTAAGCTACTGCACTTCTTTTTGAAGCAAGTATTAATGTTCAATTTATGTGATAGTTGTCTGTTCCCGTATCTTGCTTCTCTTATTAAACTCAGGTCTTGATGGAAGGATTTTATTTTGTGGTAAAATGCAAAAGCTTTAAAGTTAGACAGATTTGGTTAAATTAGGATGACAGACTCCTTCCAGCTTGCCTGGCTCTCTTGATTTTACCACACAATGTTTCACATCCACAGAATCCTCTTCGACCTGGGCAAGCCAGGTCAGTTGGTCATCCCCCCTAACTGAAATCTCATCTCTGTCATTTGCTGCCTGCGTAAGTGGGAATTCAGTCATTTAATCTCAAATTTCATTCAAGAACCACTTCTTGAATGTCCACCATGTGTCGGGCACGGTTTCAGAAGCTCTTCTTGTTTTTCTGACCACTTTGACATTAGCTCTCCCATTTCCCACAATTGTGCTAAAGCTGCCCTTGGACTGCCTCGTGCGTGACCCTCTCTCTGCACCCCATCACTCAGAGATGATGTCAGAGGAAGCCTGGCCGCCTGACGAATGGAGCTTGGGAAATCCCCAGGAGTTTTCAGACACTGTTTCTGGCCTAAAACACAAAACACCCACAAAACAGCCAAGGGTCCCAATCTGCTCAGGGAACATGCTGTCCTCCCCTGTTTGCAGGGCCATCTCTTGGACAAGCAGCAGCTCTGTTTGCTGGACTTTTGGCCCTGTGCAATCACTGTGAGGCAAGACACATCTCACACAAACGAGCCAGTGAAATGAGGTAATTGCGGCTTTCGATGAATGCTATTTCTGTCTCCTAGGCGATGCTGGAGGGGATATGAAGAACAAGAGCTGTTGTATCTGACACATCATGTCTCTCGCCACAAAGTGGAGATAGATAAGGCAGGAGTGGGAAAGTCCCCCTTCCACTCTCTCCTCTGAACGATGAGTGAATACTCTGCACGGATACTATTTTCAGGCAAGACCTGCTTCGTGTTAGAAATTCCTTCTAATTGCCAGAATTTTTCAATTTAGTTGCCAAAGCAATCCTTAAATATGATTTAGTACAGTTTACAGTTTTATTGAACAGAAATGATTGGTATTCTGACTCTAGAGAACAGTGCAATGTGACAGAGTAGTGAAGCCCCTGGTCCCAGAACTAATACGTACAAATTCAGGGTGGGTCCTGAAATCACTCTTCTTCAAAACTACAGCCACTGGTTTCATCTCACAGCTGTTTATTTTACATATTTACATCGGAATGTTTTCCCTTGGATTATATTTTATTCCTTTGTATTACTTCAAAATGGGAGCTATAAAAGCATAATTTGTTTTTAACCTAGAACTATCACTCTTCTCAGCAGTATTGTAGACCAGAATAGAGTGACACCTCTGCCTCAGTTTACTCATACTGATTGCTTCTGTCTGTTTGCATTTTGTAGATCTGTTTCGCTTTGTTCTTGAATGCTCTCACTCTTTAGCATTCTATTTGCCAATACTTACTGGTGTTATCAACAGATCTACCTCTTGGGTTTCCTCCACACAGCTAGTTATTCCATTTCTTTAGTTTTGAATGCCTTAATAAATCAACGACAGGCACATATCATCAAGCTATTGTACAAAAATGACTACAGGATCTCCACTCTGGAGCCCAAGTGGCAATATTTCATGGCTTAAAGACAGACATTTGATTTCATAGGCACTTTTAATTATCCACAGAAAGATGTTTTTGATTAATAATATTTGGTAAGCCGGGGATTTGGCTCAGTGGTTGTGCCGTCTGCCTTGCAAGCACAAGGGCCTGAGTTCGGTCCCCGGTACCAAAAAGTATATAAATAATAAATAGTAATAATAATAATAATAATAATATTTGGTAAGGAGCAGGGTTTTTAGCAACAGAATTCTAGTGTCAGTCTGTCATATCCTAAATTTGCCATCCATCTAGTCCTTCCAGGCTTCGTTCCCTTACAACAAAATTGGTAATATGCACAATATGTGTGTGATTTTTACAAATATTATGAGACAAAATGTGTGGCCAGTACCTAACACAAGCTCCTGGTGGTAGGTATGCATTGTTACAGGGAGTTACTATGTATATTCTTAGGTCAGCTACTCAGAAGCTTTTCATTGTCTCTTCCTAGAGAGCTACACTAGAAATATTTGCCTCAAATAAGTTAGATACTCTTATAACTATAACTGTGCCTGCATGTTCACCATATTATCTCTGGGGAAACTGATCATTCACTCTCTTGTGCAGGGAAAAAATGAGAGACATAGTGGTACCATCAATTGTTAGGTAGACGCATAACCTTGGCTCATGTTCTAAGCTCCAAATAAACCTCTGATTCGGGCTTCTTTCTCTTGTTGTTCCTCATTTTCTTTTCCCTGCCCTGTTCTATGCCTCAATTTTAGTGACTTTTTTCAGTGCTTAGCAGTTAAAGTATCTTTTTTAATGTCATGGCTCTAACTACGCTCTCAGGATCTCTCTCCCTTTCCTCTGCAAGGACCTGATCCAAGTACTTCAATAGGCCAAGTGTGTTCCACCCGGGAAAGAAGTTTTGTACTAGCTATTAGTTTAGTGTATGCAATTCTTCTCTGTACAACTAAATAGGAAATATGTGCATAAGTCGAGAGATAACTGAACATTTAGAGGCAGCAGGAAGTTGGCAAAGGCTTGAGTGAACATCTATCAGTTCAGATGAGCCTTGAAAGATGAGGTAATCAGGTACTGAGCCAAAGGTTGCCCATCTCCCCAGTGCTATTTCAGGTAGACCCAATTAGGTGAGCTCTCAGCATGCTCATAAGTGACATTCACCACCACCAAAGACATTACAGTTAATAGAAGTTGAAAAATCAGTGAAGGGCTCGTGAAGGGTGAGGATGGGAAGTGTTTTGGACATTTGCTCTCAGTTGAAAATGGAATTGTGTGTTCATTAAAACAACAACAAAACGAAAGCCTCTCCAGGAAATCCTGGTAACTAAGGTTAACAGTATTAAAACAACAGAGCCCTGGTCCCTGGGTAGACATTCTGCCATGCAAAAGCCTCATTTAAAAACACTGACAAATGGATCTATACATTTTTTCAATGTTTACAACACT
This sequence comes from Fukomys damarensis, assembly GCF_012274545.1. NCBI lineage: Eukaryota > Metazoa > Chordata > Mammalia > Rodentia > Bathyergidae > Fukomys > Fukomys damarensis. Next base: position 31,578,234 of record NW_022900948.1, on the reverse strand, counting down.
GGTGGCTCTGCTTATGTAATTGGAAGGAGGAGGCAAGAAATTAAAAGAAGGATATATTATTCTTTCAGAAAGTGCTTCTTGATGAGCAAACAAGAGCAAGCCCGTGGCAATGAGGGCCTGAGAGTATTGCTCATAGAGGGATACAGGAGGCAAGCTCAAAAAGGCCTCAGCTAAGTACTGCTGCTAGGTCAACCAAGGTCACACATGCTATGGGTACCTGAGGTCCAGTTCCTTTGTCTCACTTGGTCAACCATGCTATAATATCTTATCATTCAGTCTTGCCTATCCTTCATCACTCTCCCTAAGTACCCTTGTTCTATCAATGAACACTGTTAATGTTTCTATTATGGTGAATCCCCCCCAGCTTTATCTGTCTTTTTTTTTCCCCTTGATATACGGACTCATTCCTCAAATGTTGACTTGCTCACATATTACCTGGAAGACTTGTTAAATTGCTGTAGGTCTGAGTTACCTGGAAAACTTGTTAAATCGTGGTAGATCAGAGTTTCAGCCAAGGCTTCTGCATTCCTAATGATTCCAAGGGGTGTTTGCTGCTGCTGCTGCTGCTGCTGCTGCTGCTGCTGCTGCTGCTGCTGCTGCTGCTGCTGCTGCTGCTGCTGCTGCTGCTGCTGCTGCTGCTGCTGCTGCTGCTGCTGGTCAGAAGTCAGCACTTAGGCCCTAGGAGTAGAGACAAGTCTTATACTTGCTGCAGCCTGTGCTCCCTACTCCACTTTAGGAAACCTTCTAAATGGTTGAGCAGTTCACGCTCTTTGTGAAACCTCAGAGGCTGAAACAAGCACTACTGCATAGACTCAACATGAACTGATGGTTATCTAGAGAATAATCCTGACATAAACACCCTATCAGCACTCATGAGACCTATTTTATTTGGTGGCGACCACCTTGTCATTGCAAACATGCAAGCAGAGAAGGAGCAATATTTCTTCTAATGTTTTCCTCTAAATATTTCGACCACAAACTGAAGTTGTAACACAATATAACAAATACGTATGCCTCTTTCCTAGATTCTATATTATTGTCTTATTATGCTTGACCTATCCCATGTCTATCCAAGCCATCTGTTAACCAGACTGTTGAGTGTTGTTTTTGATCCACTTCAAACTATGTTGCAGAATCCCTAGACTTTTCCCTGAATAGTTAGCTATATCACAGAGTAGGGGCCACTAACTGCTTCTTATTGTGTGGATTAAAATTCACATGCAATGGATTCGTGTATTCTAGATGTACAGGTTGATAAGGTTGGCAAATGCACTCCTCAAGTTCCTATCAAAATACAAAACATTTCCACTACACAATGATTTCCCCCAAGCTTCTCCATAGTCAATCCTCACCTTTGTTAACATAGAGGCCGACTCTGCTCTGAACTTTGTCCCTCATTGTTTCAATTCGTCTCTTCAAGATGAATATATCAGTAGGTTTATCAACTTATTTTATAAGTTTTCTTTCATGTTGCATACATTGTTGAGATTCACCTTGAGCTATTATATGTATTTAGATAATCTATTCCCTTCTCTTCGTTGCTACTTTTTAATATTTGAGATATAATTGATACACCATCAACATACCCTTTTGAAATATGCACTTCAGCCACTGTTGCTTTAAACACGTAGTCACAAAATAATCACCATCACCTAATTCCAGGACATTTACATCACTCCCAAAAGAAAATTCATACCCATTTGTAGTAACTTCCCATATTCCCTTCCTCTAGCGTTGGAAACCATGAATCCATGGATGTTCCTATTTAGAACATGTCATATAGTGCTTTATAGTAATAACTTATGGCCACTTGTATTTACATATTACCATTGATAGGAAGCTATTTGTTACCAGTGTTGAGCTCCTTTGAAAAAAAAAAAAACATGATGAGCAGTCACCTGAACAGTACTTTTTGAATGTGTATTTGCACTTTGTTTTGAGTCATTGTCTGAGTAGAATTTCTGCCTCATAGAAAAAGTGTATATTTTGTTTTTGTTTATTTATCTTTTATTTTTCTTCATTAAGTTCATTGGCACATTTTACTTCTATGGTATGATGGCATTCATCTTTGAAAATTTGTACCTGTACATGATATATCTTGGCTCTTTTTTTCCCCATTCCCCTGCCCTCCTTTCAACCCCTCCATCTTTACAAAGCCTTTGTTTCCATTTTTAGTTTTCTCATATTTTTGCCTTTAACATCTTTCCTTTCCCCTATGCCTCCCTCTTCACTTTCCCCTTCCCCTTTGGACCTTTTCTATCTTCCCAAAAGAATTGAAAGAATCATACCA
>NW_022900948.1:31509784-31575850 GCF_012274545.1 Fukomys damarensis | reverse complement strand
ATATATAAAATAGAATTCTACTCACCCATAAAGAATGAGAAACTAGAGACATTTATAGCTAAATGGATGAACATTGAAGTCATATTCTTAAATGAAATAAATCATACACACATGTAAATACCAAATAATTTCTCTGGTGTGAGAAACTGAAAGTGTAAATGAGGATCAAAATGTAAAATAGATAGATAATGTGTATGCTTTTTTCATAAGCAATGGCTGTACAGTTTTCCAAAGAAGTTTTACTGTTGTATACTTCAATGAACAGATAATCCCCAATGCTTTATTTTGACAATCTTTAATTTTTGCTAATCTCATGGTCCCAGACAGTACCTAGCAGGCATGTGGGAGCAAGAATCCCTGTAAAATGAGAAGACTATCATAGCTGAATGTGAATGATACATTCTCCTATGTTTGTTTTATATTATTGTCATAACTAATTACAGTAGATTAAAACAACACACGTGTATTATCTCACAGTTCAAAGGAGAGAAATCTGGGTAGATTTAGCTAGTTTCTTAGCATGGAGTCTGACAGTATGGAATCAAGTTGCTGAGTGGCTTGGGCTCTAACCTGAAGACTCTAAGAATGATTTGGCTTCTTCAAGCTCATTCAGATTGTGGGCAGAATCTAAGTCCTTGAGTCTGTAGACCCTCTTGGGTCTTAGCTGAGAGCTGCCTTTAGTTCCTAGAGAACTCATTCTAGCCTTTAGTTCCTGGAGACTTTTCTGTACTGGAACTAGTAACAGTGTGATGGATTATTCTCACGCTTGGAATCTCTCTGAGTTACCTTTCTGGCATAACTCTTCTGTTTCAGTAGACAAAATTTTCTGCTTCTAAGGGTTCATGTACAAATACAGTAAATCAATTGAAATAAATGCACACATGAAACGTTGTACCTGCTATAAACTAGTTGCTGTATAAAAGCAATAGTTGTCATCTCAAGTCTGCTGGTGTGTGAGTACCTTCATCTGAGCAAGGCATCATTCTTTGTATAGCCGTGATTCTTTTCTGTTAAAGTGGCAATGTTGACTGGTCTTCATTTGCACCACCATTTTTTTTCCTTTTTTTCTTTTCTCCTTGAACCAAGAGGGTGATTTCCATGTGCTGCCTCAGTTGGCCACTGCCATTAATTGGGATTTGGAGTATAGAAAGTGTTGAGCTGCAGGCCACGGATTTGGCTCAGTGGTGCCACCACCTGCCTCACAAGCACAAGGCCCTGAGTTCAACCCCCACTAAAAAAAAAAAAAAAAAAATGCTGAGTTTGGAGGTTGGATCAGATTTATAAACTTATGTTTCCTACAAGGTTACAGGTAATGGCTCATTCTTTACATGAAGTCGCTGATGCCCCCCGTCAGAGGGCATCTCCTGCGACCATAGTTACCTCTCTCCAGACCCCAGTGATACTGATCCTCCATGGGGGCTAACACTGTTAGCACTGGTGCTGCACCATCTTTCCTTTGTTCTTTTGATTCTGATTATGTCTCCACCGATTTTTTTTTCTTTCTCTTCTTTTTCTTTTCTTTGTTTTATTTTTGTTTTTTTTTTTTTTGTTTTTGTTTTGAGTCAGGGTTCGGCTATGTGGTTCAGGCTGGCCTGATGCTTTGTAGGAATCCTCCTGTCTCGGCCTCCTGAGTTCTAGAATTACAGACATGCACCATATATCTAGCCACATCATACTTATTTCGTTTTTCCTGACTTGTTCCTTTTAAGTATGTCATACTGACACTGACTGAAAAAACTTGTGCTGCATTAGGCCATTGTTTGCCAATCCTTATCCATCAAAGTGTTGCAATTGGATTCGTAGAACTTAACAACATTCCCAAGTTTAGAATTTAGTAAATGCTGAGGAATTCCAAGAAGTAAAGACAGAATAATGACATTCGAGTCCCTCATTCTCTCAGTCATCCATTTGAAAATAATTGGTTGTGCACCTGTCAATGAAAGAGAAATACCCTAACTAGCTCTTTTGTCTTCTCACGACCCTCTTTCATATACCAAATTGTAATCTTCAACAAAATATTATGTTAAAAAAGAAAAGACAAATCATGTATGTTTACTATCTGCTGAGCATATTATTCATACTCTTTCAATACTCCTTCCAGGAACCCCTCAGGGAAGGGATTGTCTCTTTATTCAGAGGAAATAGAGGCGCATATGGGTAATATAATCAAGTCTCCTAAACTTGTGATGCTGATGAGATTTAAGAACCAGACCCTCACCTTGTCCTCTCATCCATTTACTTTAAGGGTTTAAATGGTGTGACGAGGGTGTAGTGACTCTAGCCTCAAAGTCATCAATGAGTTGCAAAATCAGCATGGGATCAGGCACATGCTACTACTCAAGATGTTTCGATGAGTGAATGACTGTTGTAGCAATGGATAAATGAACAGATGTTTGCCAGGGTGCTCGTTTTCATAAAAGAGTTAGAGTTCAGAGAGGTTGTCACAAAAGCTGGCCAAAGCCAAGCACTGAGATGTTTGTTGGAACTATCGGGCACGACTGTTTCCAGGAAGATGAGGGTGCTGGCGAAATCAAGGTTTGCCAAGCCTCCACTGCCACCTTCTAACACCTTTTCCATTGCCAGGCTCAGAGTGTCCCCATGCATATTTCAACATTCTTGGGACTGCATGTGTTGTCAGGTGATTGCCAGGGGATTATGCTTCTTGTTGTATAGCCATGGAGAGAATGCCAGAAAAAGGAATGGCCTTCGCATAAAAGGTGAACATGACAGAAGAAAATCAGATTTCTCCCCAGAAGTAACAAAAATATTTTCTTTATTTTATTTAAGACTGTGTGCATATCATGAATTATGCCTTCCACATATCACTACTATATTTAAGCATTACTGCATGTAACTGCTCTGTGGGGCGAATATTATAATTCCTATTTAGAAATGGCATAACCAAAATGAGCAGTTCATGTAATTCAGGGTCACAGAATAGCTATGAGGCTAAGCTGGTGCTGAACAACAGGTTTATCTGATTTCAAATGCCTTGCTCTTAACCCTCTGACCAAAGTCCACAAAGAATAAGAACTACTGGATTTTGGAGAGGGTTTTAGGTCAAGTATTATCTTCTCAGCCAGTTACTTTTGTCATTCCTATATTAATTTATTTCCATTTCTGGACAATTAATACTTTCATAGCTAATTGATTCACTTAGCTTACTGACTCCTCTGACTATTTCATTTAAAACTTATGTTTATTTTTCTCAACAACAAAGTCTTTGTAAATAGGGAGGGATGGGGGTTGGGGGAGGGCAAGGGAATGGGGAAAAAATAAGAACCAAGACCAGTCAAGTAAAGGCACAAGATCCCAATGATGAATGTAACTGTACTGTATAACTAAAAAGTACCAATAAACTTAACGAAAAAATTATATTTACTTTTCTCAAAAGTGCATCCAAACTGGTATAGCAAGCTAGCAAGAGCTCTGTACTTCAACTTAGAAAATAGCGGCCACAGTCCAATTCACAATTAATCACTGCAACTTTGGGTAAATAACTTAAATGATCTGAGTATCAGTTTGCTTAGACATCAGGTTGGGAAGTTGTCTCTATCAGTTTAGTTCAAAAATTTTTAGAACATTTTATTAGCTGAAAAAGAAAATTACTTTGTAAACTACACAGCACAATACATATGTGGCAAGTAGGAGATTATTCTTGTGATTTTACCACTCAGCATTCATTAGATGGGACAAGCTTGCCTGCATACGCTTGTAGATGGCTTCTTTTTATCCTTGCTCCCCTTTCTCCCTTTTCACTTCCTTCTTCCTTCCGTTCTTCATTCCATTTCTAACACACACAGACACATTTTACATTTATTGTGAACTTGGCACTTTTCCAAAGTGTAGGCTATCACAGAAAGCACAATCCTTACAATAGAAAGCCACCCGATGAGTGCAAGGAGGAGACAACTTCATGCTGTGATCAGGAGAGAAGGGACTATCTAAGCCCATGACGATTCTATGGCACAGTCAAGCTAGAGCCCAGATCTTATTCCCAAGACAGTATTTCTCCTACCATATGACAAGTTTCCTCTAGGGAGGAAAATGCCAAAGTATAAACCAGTGATTTGGATGGCAGAATCTGATGAAAGAGCCCTCACTGCACATCAGAGCAAATAGATCATGCATATTTTCATGTAGCTCCAACAACCTTATCTGTATAGATAAAGATAAAAGGTTCAAAAAGATGAAATCCTTTCTGTAGGTCATACAACTAGAAAACAGTGGAGCTGTTTTTATGCCATATGAATGGAACTTCTAATGTATAATGGCAGAGGCGTTTTTAAACTATAGAATTAGGGACAGCCAGAGGGTAGATTCTGTAATAGGAAGGCCTACACTTTTTTGGTCTTAGAACCATAAGCTCCCTGCCTGCTTTAGAATCACCAGGGATCACATATTAATATGGTCACTGTCTGCCAGTGTTTTCCTGCTTCAGAGAAATTCCATTTGGTGTCTATCTGGAGATAAAATCATGCAGACCTGTCAATGCCCTTTAAATTTGTCCTAAGGCTTTCTCTTCAAGTTGAACAGAAACATACTCTAGCCCAAAGGAGCAGCCTATGGAAAATTCCTGACACTGTATGTTCTCATAATTTTTGGAACACTGTAAATATTTGAGTCAGTAGATCTTAATCCATAAACACAGCTGTACTTAAAAAACCCTGATGGAGAGTTATTATAATTTAAACAATTGGGTAACAAAACAAATCACTGTTAATCATTTTCGTTTTCTTAGGACAATGGACTCAGACTTCTCATAAAACTGACATGATGAGCTTCACAATTGCATCCACAAATAAACTTACAAATGCTAAGATAAACCATTCTCAACTTTTTAAGAACATTGTAAAAAGAAAGAGAGTTGGGGGAGGGCCAGGAAAAGGAAAAACAAAACAATTTTGCACAAGACTAAGGACTCATAAGTATGAGGTACAAGAGGCGTCCATAGATAAACATTAAGTGAGAAAACCCTTTCTGGGCTTTTCTTTTCTCTATCTAAATTAGGTGATGAATTCTGATTCTTCAGGGATTATTTTTTGTTTTGATCAGAGCTACCTTAGACTCTGGACAGATTTCTTTTTGCTGCAGTTTACAATCTTCAGATGCTTATATATCCAGACCATGGTAGGCACCAGGGATAATGTAAGCAATATGAGGAAGTCCTTGCCCTCAAAAAGATCATAGAATAAAACTAGAGACAAAATTATTATAAAATAATGATATATATTGTCTTAGAAATAGCTGTGTATACAATATTTTTTGTGGGAAAGAAATGAGGAATGGATTCCAAAGAATTTGAAGGATACGCATGTATAGTTGGTGAGTTTGGGAACAGGTAGGATTCCATGCAGAAGAAAGTGTCTTTTTAACATCCCTAGACATGTTCAGCTTTGATCTTTGACAAAGGGGCCAAAAACATATATTGGAAGAAAGATAGTGATTTCAACAAGGGGTGCTGGGAAAACAGGGTATCTATTTCCAGGAGATTGAAAATGGGCTCTTATTTCTGGCCATGTACTAAATAGAAATCAAAATGGATCCAAGATCTACATATTAAAACAGAAACATTAAACCTACTAGAATATAAAATAGGTAAAACCACTTGAAGACATAGGTGTAGGAAAGGATTTTATGAGGAAAGGAACTTTAGTAGCCCAAAGAATAACAGCAAGAATCAACAAATAGGATTATACCAGACTAAAAGCTTTCGTACAGCAAAAGAATCAGTTAGTAAAGTGAAGAGACAACCTACAGTTGGGGGGAAAATAAGCTCCAAGGCAGGGTGGCATGACAGAGGGGCATTGCAGAGGAAGAACAGTTGTGGAAGGCAGACGATGGCAAAAGGAGGCAAGAGACCAGCAACAAGTGGCGATAGCACCTTCTTCCTCCCTTTTTATATCTTTCTAAACTGCACAAGGGTGGCCACCAGGCTTGGGTTAGGGGGCGTACCAAACCAACCAGTGGACTAATTTAGTAACCACACACTTTTAATCCAAGCATCATACACTCTAGATCCAGCCCCCTCTGAAAAGCCCCTCAGCCCCACCTGTGAATGCAAGAGGCTCTGGGAAGACATCTCGACATAGGCCATAAAATATTACAGAGGACTAACATCTAGAATATATAAATAACTCAAAAAATAAAACCACCTAAAATTAAAAATCCTGTCAAGTAATGGGCAAGAGAAATGAATAGAAACTTCACAGAGAAAGAAATGCAAATGGTCAACAAATATATGAAAAAGTGTTCACCATCCCTAGCCATTAGAAAAATGCAAATTAAAGCAACACTAAGATTTCATCTTATTCCAGAAACAATGGCAATCATTAAGAAATGAAACAATAGCAAATGCTGGTGTAGCTGTGGTGAAAAAGGAATCTGCCTTCATTGTTGGTGGGAATCTAAACTAAGTATAACCATTATGGAAATCAGTGTAGAGATTTCTCAAAGAACTGAAATTAGAAATTCCATATGACTGAGCTATCCCTCTGCTCAGTCTCTCTGCCAAAGAGCTTAAGAAATCACACTACAGTGATACACACACCAGTGTTTATCGCAGCACAATTCACAATAGCTAAGTCCTAGAAGCAGCCTGTATACCCATCAACAGACGATTGGCTAAAGAAAATATGGTGTCTATATATAATAAAATACTACTGGGCTATAAAGAATGACAAATTTGAGACATTTATAGGAAAATAGATGCACCTAGAAAATAAAATGTTGGGTGAAATAAACCAGGCATACAACATTTAAATACTGTATGGTATCTGTCATGTGAGTGTGGCTTAGTACAAACAAAGAGAACAATAAAGGATAGATGATTGTTAACTGCATGTACTGCAACATGTGCTAAAAATATTTTTTAAAAAGAATAGTACCGGGACACATAGGCAATAATTTGACTCAAGAGCATGCAAAAGGAGAAGAGTGTATGATAAGCTCAGCCAGGCAAATCATGAACAATTTTAAAGGGCCTGAAAATTCAGAATTAAAGGTTTATAAACTCTTCCATAGTGAATTGGGAAGGATGGACTAATTTTGATTAAAGCAACTCGAACTGAGACGTAAAGATTCATCTAATGAAGTGTATCAGTAGATTAAGATAAGAAAAGTAGGAGGTAAAGAGTCCTAGAGAAAGGTAAGGAGAATTTGGCTCTTGAAAACAAATTGAGAAAAGAAACTCTTATGGGAGAGACAGACAAAGGCTACAGCCAGAAAGATTGGATGACAGATTTAGTGTGTAAAACAATGATTTTTATGGACTAAAACAAGAAAAGAAAAAGATGTTGATTGGAGGAAAACCTTATGATTAGAATCTGCAGTGTTTGAATTCAACCTAGGCCACTACAGTATGTAGTTTCCAGGTTACTGCTTATTATTATATGTGACAATATTGTTAGTTTCTCATGAGATTTTTATTAAATATCCTGTCTCCTTTCTTAGCACACTTTCTCCTGGCCTACGCAGCACAAATATCATGATTACATTGCTGTTCAAAGTGGACTGAGAGGGCTGGAGATTTAACTCAGTGGCACTATGTCTGCCTTGCAAGGGCAAGGTCATGAGTTCGATCCCTGGTATCAAACAAAACAAAGTGGACTAAAAGCTCCATTCATTCTCACTTGCTTGTTTTGTGTGTGTGTGTGTGTGTGTGTGTGTGTGTGTGTGTGTGTGTGTGTGCGGGCGTGCGCGCGCGCGCTTGTGACCACCCTTAGCCAAGAGGGAAGGCAACACGTGGATAAGGTCTGTTCCTATTTTACAGCAGGCAAAAGAGATACTTGAAAAGATCCCACATAGCCAGTCTTGGATGTCATCTTTAGAGGCAGGATATAGTTCAGCACTGGTGATTGGTAGGGATGAAGGTAGACTGAAAATAAGGGAATAAGAGTTGGTGAGACTAAAGTGGAATCATCCAAGATCAGAAGAGAGACCTTGGTCCTTGTCTCAGTATTATTACTAAATATCCGAGTGATTATATGAATTACTTTAAGTTTCTGGAGCCCCAACTTCCTAATAGCAATGTGTTTTGCAAACGAGAGGCCACAGAAGAAATATTATTTTCAATAATATTGCAATTTACTTATAGCATTCTGCCTAAGGACTCTCTGGAGTGTGTTCCTTACTGAGCAGTGTTGATTTTTTATTTGAGTTCACTTTTTGTGGCAAGATCAATGATTCTAAACTGAAAATCGTGGAATGGAAGCAAATGGTAAAAATTTTTACTCAGTACCAAGTAGGAACTACATGCTTTCGTGTGTTGCCTCGTGCGGTCATCATAATGCCCCACCAAGCGTGTAAAAACAACTCTGTATCGGGAACCTGAAATCCCTATCTTCCTGCAAAACCTAGTGGGAGAAATGGACAAACTGAAATCATTCAGTGGTTTCATCTATCAAGTGTTGCTTCGTGCGTCACACTTATCTTAACATTTATTAAGAAGCTTCTTTGTGTATGGCTTACATAAACATGGGTGTCATAGGTACAACTGTGCCTCTCCAGTAGAGGCCAAAATTCTTTATCCAGTCTGGAAAGCTGCATGCATCCTTTCCTGTTGGTCTTGTCTTACTTCTTACCATTCCCCAGTTCCTACCTTTCAAGTCCATGCAGCCACAGCAGAAGTTTCTCCAATGTTCTCTTCCATTAACGGTGTTGGGCTTTATCAATGCTTTTTTGTCCTCTCCTTAGCACAACTCCTGTGTTTGTTGTTCATGTGGCTAAAATCTACTTATTTTTTTACCTCCCAATTTAAATGTGACTTTATGTTTTGCAGACGCTTACTGTCTGACCTCTTCTTCTGGCTATAGCCTTATTGTAGGCAGTAAATCATAATTACCTCCCTCCCTTCTTTCCTCATTCCCTTGTCTGCCCTGACCTATCATCTTCCCTCCCTCCCTCCTTCCTTCCTTCCATCCTGTCTTCCTTCCATCTTTTCCTTCCTTCCTTCTTCTGTACCTCTCTGCCTCCCTCCTCCTTCCTTGTTGGTGGCAGGAGATCCCCAAAATTCTCTTTCACTGTCTGAATGACAGGTTCAGTGTGCTGTGCAATATTTGACAGAGACCAAAAGACTGAGGCAAGGCTTGGTAGTTGATTGCAAGGTGAAGGACTAGTGGTTTACAGGAGATGTTGAAGCCTAGCGGAGAAACACAAATGAAAGACTCATAAAGGCAGATGATAAAAATATTAATAGATGTAACTCTTGATAAAACATAAAATCAATAGAAGGCTTTTTGTGTAGATTCTTATTCTCTTTATTTCATCTAAGTTCAGAAGCGAAGTCCTAGTCTTTGCCTCTGTTTTTCTTTCTGCCTTCCACAGTGAAACATATTCTACTGGAGCTCTGGAAATGGATTACGCCCCAAGGGAGTGTACGCTCACAAACCCATATGTCCACAGTGAGTCTGGAGTAAAATTAAATCTGGACTTTTGTTAAAAACGGGACTTCAGAGTCCAGGGAAGGCTGAGGACAGAAAGAGGAAGGGGAGGTGGCCAGCATTTACAGCAGGAAGAAAACGAGTATCCTATCAGAATGCCACAACCTGGCCCTCAGAATACTTCACAAATCAAACCAAAAGTCCTTTGTCCTACCTGCATTTCCTATCCAGTTCTGGGAACCCCAATTCTAAACCCATTTCAATTTGTGGCACCTTCATTTCCTTCTTCCATGGATCTAGCTTGCCTCACCTGAGGAAGACAACTATTCAGGAGCTATAAACCATTTCATCCCTCAACTATGAAACTAATCCTGGTTGCTCAAGCCCAGAACCATTTCCCACCACTGAGATTAAAGCGGACTTTGGGAATCCACCTTTGCCTCAGGCACCACCACCCTCGGTTCTCTGCTTCATTGCTCACTGCTGCATAAATCATGCTGGAAGGCTTTAGACTCTCTTCTTAGCCATGGGCTTACAGTTTTTCATTTTTTTGGCTGCTGAGCTACTGTGGTCTGAAGAACTAAATGAATTCTTTGAGTTCCTTTTGAGACATCCAATCAAATGCATGCACTGCTAATGAGGTGAATTAAACAGAATAATTTCATTTCTTTTAAAATTGAGTTTTGGGGATTGGGGAAAAAATCACTCTTACAATATATTTTAAGACTTTTTATGGACCTTAGTCTTCATTTTTCTCTTAATCTATTGTTCCATACCATACATATATGTATGAGATACTAATATGCAGAAAAGTCAAAAATTCAAAGCACAGGGAAGAAGATGGCACAGGTAACGTCATCCTAGGATGAGACTCAGCCCAAGGTTTGGGCCATTCTTTATCTCTCTTATATTGTTTCTTTCCATTTGTAATGTGAATGAACAGATATCTAAAGTCCCTGATCACAGGGATCCAGTATTTCAAATAGCACTTATGAACTGGGTAATTTTAGGCAAATTGCTTAATTTCTCCAGGTATCAGTTTCTTCATAAACAAAATATATAATATTAAGAAGGAAAAATGAGTTGACATAGTGAGGTGTGTAGCATAATTAGTGACACTGTACAAAGTCTAGCATTGGGTGCCTTGATGCGGTGGTGAATCTTGGCATTGATGGTGACAGTAATGAGGTGATGGTAGTTTTGTTTTGCTGACCCTGGATTTGATAATGTTGGTTACAGCAATCTCAAGAGTAGTGCAATCTATATTGGGGTCTGTAACCACAGCTGTGGTAGGACTGGATTTTTGGTCTAAGTCACGGTGTGATGATGGTATGATGAAGTGCCAGTGGCAGTAGTGATGATACTACCTGGCAGAGGCAACCAACTTGTAGAGGGCAAATTTATTTACCCGCAATCATAGTCCACAGTTCTGTTGACTCTACCATATACTTGGCACTCAAATAGAATAGTTCAGGACAATTCACAAAATCTCCTTCTCTTTCACCCAGAAAGCATAAGTTAGTTGATCAAAGTTGTGAAAAGAATTGAGTAAAAGAAGGTGAGGAACTCCTCCATTAATTGTATAACCTATAACAAAGGAGAGAGAGAGAGAACATTGATCACCTCAGTAAACAGACTCTCTAACATCTACTATTCAATACTGTAGGCAGTAGCCTAAGCAAAGTCAACAGCTAGCATAAAAGCATAAAAATTATGAAACAGTAAAACACATCGTGGGAAAGGTAAAAATTCCAGGGGAGGGGACATAGAACATTTAGTGGAGGAGTAAATAAGACTGAAAAAGTTGATTGTGGCTATGGATGGGTGGTCTTACAATCAAGCTATGGAATACAGGTTCTCTCCTTGGCAATGAACAGGAGTCTTTGAAGGAGAATAAGTTGATCTTTCCATTTTCATAATATGGCTTCAATCTGCTGCATGAAAAAGGAGAAAACTGGAAAGAACGAAAACAACACGACATACTGGTTCAAGTGAGAAATAAGGAAGCCCAAACCGGGAAGGCACCATGAAGAGTGTTTAGGGAGAGATTTTAGAGCTGAATTGTCAGATTTATGAAACAAGGAACAAAGTTACGAGAGTAGAAAAGAGACAAAACAAAAGAGGTAACTCCAGGCGTGGTGGTGCATGCCCATAATCCCAGCACTTGGGAGACTGAGACAGGAGGATCGCTGTGAGTTTGAGACCAGCCTGGGCTGCATAGGGAGTTCCAGGTCAGTCTCAAATACATAGTGAGACTCTGTCTCAAACCACCCCCCCAAAAAAAAGAGATAACAAAAAAATGATTTCCCTTTCTAATTTAGGTGTCTTCTGGAATTAGTAAGAAGAAAATAGAGGAATATTGTGATGCAAGATATATAGTAGAAATCCTGAAGGAGTTCTTAATGGCCACAGCTGAACAATTTGAGCAACATCATAAATGATAATATTCTATTGCAATCCAAACAACAAAATAAATATTCATGAGTTTAAAGGATATAAGAATAGTAAATTAGACAGAAGTATAAACTGGAGTTCATGGGAAGTCCCTCCTTCTAATAAAATTAATTCTAATACAATAGAAAACTGAAATACAGATGTAATCAAACAGCATAAAGATTATGGTTGCCAACAAGATTTATAAATGGAGGCCAAAAGTAGGTGAACGTCTCAGGAGAAATGGGCTGGGTATATTCTCAAAGTGGCTCCTCTAAGATATTTCCAAACAACAGAGAGAGTTTTAGAAGAAATAACAATCTTACATTGGAGAAGCTCACTAGAAAGTACCTCCAAATGATCAGAGAGTACATCATCAGTATTAGGACATACAAATAAATGTTATTGATTCTGTAATACAATATTATTTCTGTGGTAGTCTTGCCAAAACTGGATGTGCTTAGACTAATCATATACACACACTAGAAAATTCTCAGTGTTCTTCAAATGCGTTTAGGTCATGAACAACAAGGAAGGATAGAAGAATTTTTATAAACTGTATAAAAACTAAGGAGAAATTACATTCGAACGTAACATGGAATACTGAATATGATCCTGGAGCAGAAAAAAGAAAATGAATGGAAAAAGGATGAAATTTGAGTAAAGTCTTTCGTTCAGTTCATGGTGTTGTACTGACATTAATTTCCTGGTTCTGATAATTGCATTAGGGTTATGTTAGATGTTAACATAAGGGGAGGCTGGGTAAAAGATGTATGGAAACTCTTCTATTTTTGCATGTTTTCATTAAGATTTCTAAAACTGGTTCAAAATAAGAGTGTTTTGTTCACAGGTATTAGAACATTCTGTCCTGTTTTGAAAAGAAACATTTTGGTTCCAATATATGCACTTTTGTCACTTTCCTATGTGAACTATAGGTCATTTCTGGTCCTTCCAGTGTCTACAGTAGGATGATACTATTTCACCTCTGAATGACAGGCTCAGGCAGTCCATCCAGTCACTTTCCTGCATTTAGGAATCTATGTGGTACTGTCTAGTTTGAGATAATATTAAATTCAACACTAGATTCTTTTAACTGATGGTTGTGAGACTTTGGGAAACTTATTTAATTGCTCCAAATCTATTTTCCCTGTCTTTAGAAGAAAACTAACAATAGTGCTTAATTCATAGTTCTGTTGCAAATCTAATTGAGATAACAAATAGAGAAAGCTTAGCTCTGTACCTTGTATTTGGGGAATGCCTAAAATAGCAATTATTAATATTTTCCAAATTTTATGCTTCTAAAGCAAGTTAGGAAAAGGAGTACTGAATCATGCTTATACACAAGACTCTGAAATGGTAATTTTGTTAAATTCCATTTAAAGATGACAGCTTGTCTCTAGTCAGTCATAGTTGACCAAGTGAGGTTTTAGGGTGGGGAGCAGAGTTAGGAGTTTGTGTGCTAATCAGATTGACTCTATGGGCTGCTCATATTTTCTTCTAGGCCCTTTGCCGTCATCACCCGCATCCCTTTCTGGCACGCCCTAACATTATACATTTGGGATAGAAAACAACCTCAGACAAGGTACTGTGTCCAAACGTGGTTAAGGAGTTAAATTTAGAACAGACGGACAGCCTGACTTCATTTGGCTGCTGAGCTCCAAGTCTCACATCCAAACCACAGTGGTTCTCTGTACATTCCTGAAATCAAGGAGTGGAGAAGGAATAGAATTTGAGAAACTCCCACCTGGCATGTCTGCTCTTCTTCTGCAAGCAAGTTCTTGTTCTTTATGTTCTGCTGGGCCTAAGGTCCAAAGAGCAGTCCTGGTGGACAAACGTTTCTGTGCTCAGGTTTCTGCATAAAATGATGAAGTTTGGGAGGATGGTGAGGCAAAACAAATCCAGCCTTTGCAATCTTAAACTGGCCCTCTACGTTTGCGTGGCCATTGCCCGCATTCAACTTTTTGATATGACTGCAGAAGCATCTTGCAGGCCTCTCAAGGTTCAGCTTCTCTTCATCCCCTCTGAATCCCATTACTGCCAAAAAGTGGTTTTGGGAGATCCCCCAAAACACCTCATCACTTTATTTAGTCCCAATCTCCCAAATCAATCTACAATCTAAATAAAACAAACCTTCACTCATAAATCTAAGTAAAATCAGCATATCCTCTGAGAGCCTTCTCTTTAAAAAAAAGTACATTTCAACTATTTCTTACTTTGTTAAGATTAAGAAATGCCTAGATTAGTAACGCACACTCTTAGGTGTGTCTGAGTGGGCCACAGAGGTGTGGCATTGAGTACCATACATATTTTCCTGTCAGTTCTTTTATATACTCTGTTTCTGCCTTTATAAACTGACAAGCTTTGCTCCCCAGTGTCCTTTCCCTGTGATATTTCTGCCTTGGAGCCAGCCAATTATAGATTGAATATGAGAGCCAGTTAAGTCTTTCCTCCTTTAAATTGTATATACTTGCTATTGTGTCCAGTAATGGGAAAGCTGACTGATGAAAAAAAAAAAGTCATTACTGAAATTTGCACCACTGCTATGACAATCCCCGGCCATATGATTTTGAAGTCTTTGGAATTTGTTTGTGGAGGGATTTGGAAAGCTGCGGAGATGCAGGTTGGATAAACCCTAGAATAGTGTAAGCAAAGCCTAGGCAGAAATTCTGGTCGGAGTTCAGAATATTGGAGATAGAAATATGGGCTTTAAAGGATGGGCTCAGAAGGTCTCAGTGAGGAGAAAGGACTCCATTGGCCATTGGACCAGAAGCCATGTCTATTACCTTCTGATAGAAAATTTTTACAAACGCAGGACCATTCTAGGTATATAGGATGGATGATGTCAAATGTTTCTTTAAAAACATATATGTCCTTGTGTACATAGTGATAACGATAATTTAAAATACAATAGGTTGGGCTTTACAAACATGCCCTATGTCCATTCCAGAATTAGACTATTTTTGTTGTATTTTACTAGTTCATTCATTCATGCATTAATTTTTTAGAACAAATATATATCAGTGCATGGGGGCACATCTATGAATATTGGGGATATAAAATGAACAAAGCAAAGTTGTTACTTTTATTAAATTTATATTCTAGTGGAAGAAAGAGTGACATCACTATCACTAAGAAAGCAAGGGTGGAATTTCAACTTGACTGGCTTTAAGATCTTCCCCAGAAACTGGCAGAGCACACAGCTGGTGGATCCTAAAGGCATGGCTTTGTGGTCTATGTCTGGTCTCTCACTCTTTTCCCTCTGCCACTCTCCTCCTGCTCTATTTCCCAGCCTCACTGGACTAAACATCTTTGCTCTGCCATGTCCTCACACTGTGGTGTCTATAATGGAGCCAGCTTAACATGAACTGAAAGATGAGCAAATTAAGCCTCTCCACCTTTAAGTTGTGGTTTAAGTTATCCTTTAAGTTGGATATTGTGTTTCAGTGACAAGAAAGCTAATACAGAAAGTTGATACTGAAGAAGATGAGTCATTGCTAGGACTGTACCTGAGCATGCGGTTTAAAGTCCTTTGGAACTGGTTTATGGGAGGAGCCTGGAAAAGTTTAGAGATGTAGGCTAGAGAAGTTCTAGAATGCTATAAGGAGAGCCGGACAAGTGATTCTAAACGAAGATGAGGGACCAGAGTGTTGACAGGAATAGATACAGTAAAGGCCAGGCTCAGAAAGTTAGAGTTGGAAAGAATGACTGCATAGGTAGTTGGATGAGGGACTGTGTGTGTTACACTCTGGGAAAAAAATAGCTGTATATTTTCCCCATGTCCCTGAGACGTTATGCAAGACTGAGGTTAAGAGTAGTAGACTCATTGATCTGCAGAGGAAATGTCAAGACAGCCCAATTTTCAAGATCTGTCATGGGTACTCATGGGGGTTTTGAGCCAGATTTATTGTGAGAATTGGGGCAAAATGTAGATCAGAAAAAACTGAAAAAGCATAAAAAAGGGCAAGATGGAAACACATATTACATTGGATCCAAAAGACATGTAGCTAGTAAAGATATCCGTATCATTAAAAAGAAACCAAGTACTTTCTGCAGGAGATTGATGACAAAGCCTTGACTAATACCTTTAATCACAACTCTCCTAAGATGCTCACTGGTCTCACAATTTAACCCTCCCTCTGTAATATAACTTTGGACACTCCATGATTCTTCCCTGCATTTTTTTCTGGCTCTCATCTTGGTAAACCCAGACCCAACTCCATACACCCAAGCCCAAGTTTCCAACCCTATAGAACTCTTTATTTCCCAAGTATAACTTGCTCTCTTATTTCTATCTTTTACATATTGAGAGCCCTCTTCATGGAATCTTTTTCCCTAATAAATTGTCACACACTATCCATTTGAAGATTTCAGGGAGACTTCTTCAAAATCATTTAGTTTGCAAGTCATTCCCCAGGTATTTCACCTAGAGGATACAATAATAGCTAATTAGTACTTCACCAGACCCTAGGGACCATGGTAATCCCTTTGCAGGACAAGCTCAATCAATTCTGTTTAGAATGAAGTTATATTATTCCTGTTTCATAGCTAGAGTGTCTGAGGTTTACCTAGGTTAAATAAATTGCTAAATAACACTTATCTAGAAGAAAAGGATTGTTCTATGACTCAAATTTAACACTAGATACTTTGTATACTCTGATGTAACACCGTGCCTCAGATCAAAGTCCCATACCACTCTATCCTCCCTCACTGATAGTAGGGGTAACTGATTCCATGAAAAGAAAAATGTTTTTCAAAGACACAGTGTCTTGGTGAAAAAAAGAGGGAAATCCACGTCTCTGACTTTCCATTCCATGGGCTTCCTATTTGCCAGTTTCTCAAGGGAAAAGAAATTAAAAAATGTGCTTTATGTCATTATTATTTATGTTTCTAGGTACACTGTACCCCATCAAGACGTGGGAAGAAAAAAATGTAGTCAACTATTATCTGTATGCCTCTTAAGATCTTATCAAGCCCTAAGAAGGGCTATCCAAGAAGTACTATAAGGAGCAAGGGGGAAACTTCATTTCTATGTACTTGTGACATTTGTTTATAAAAAGGGGGAGCAATGCAGAGTTATTACATGGAGTAGATGAAATATTGCCCCCAAAGCCTTTAGCGTAAACCTTAACAATGAGCACTCAGCACATGGTAGTTGCCAGCCCAAGAGGCAACTGCTTTGTATGGTGTGGGCTTGATTAGTCATAGAAATGAATGACAGAGGATTTCAAAACAAAAGAAATTTTAAAGATTTTATTTTTAGAAATCTGAGTTCTTCCTTTTACAAACACAAACCTAAAGCTATCAGAGATGAGTACACAATTGATCCCAGTCCACGAGGAACTAAAGCAGAATTCAGAAGGACTGGGAACCTGGTCTCTGGAATGGGCTTACACCCTTTCCGGCATAGCTGTCTTTGCGTCAGAGCCTCAGGCAGGCAGTGCACTCAGTGGGACTGGCAAAGAACCAGGGCAGTTCCGGTTCTAATCCTTTCTCTGAACCATGGACTTAGATGTGCTGATTGTGAAATTAAAGAAAAGATTCAGCAGACACTTTCCCTAAAGTGTGTATGTATTAAGATAACGTGTGTGTAGTGGAGAGGGAGTCTAGAAAGCTGAGGCCCATACTGCATACATGTTAAATCCGCATGAATTCTCAGTGAAGCCTAAAAATAAAAGTCTCTGTCACATACTCTGCAGCACAGCACGCCACAAGCACCTTCATTGTTAACTCAGAAAGTTGTGACCCTTTCTCCTTTTACAAGCTTGGCTCATTTGCATTTCAACTCCTTGCATGCACTTTTAAGTTTCCTAACAAAGGATGTAGGGACCCAAATCTTCCTTCTTGTCTCCTCTTTTCTCCCCTTTCCTTTTCTCTTCCTTTTCACTTCTCAACTTTCTCCGTTTCTCTTCTTTGCATCTAAAAGATGGAAAGTCTGGCCCTCAAAAAGTGGGGGTTCCTTGATGGCTTCATATTTCTTTAAAAGATTTTACAATCTTAGCTAGAATTCACTCAACAAGCATTTATCGAGTCTGTACTATGTCCCAGTCACAGCACACACTGCTGAGAATGACTGTCTCATTATTAACATCTAAAGGAGAAAATTATCTGTATTCTATTTATGGTTTTATTCATTTTAAGGTTTTTTTTTTAACAGTTGAGCTGCTATTATTGACCATTCAAAAGCACTATAAATAGGTAAGAAACATACGTGCCCTCAAGGACCTGGTGATCTAAAGAAAGATGAAACCACTCTCCCCAGCAGGTTCAGTTTGTTAAAATCCCATAGTGAGAAAAATTACAAGAATACCCACTCCCTAGATGGGAAAATCACGTGTGAAAATCTAAAAATGTCATTCCGTTTGCAGTTTTCTCCAGTTAAGCAGTGAAGAGAGTTCTGGACTACTCAGGCCAGTATGAGAATGTCCTTTCATCTTCCATTATAAAAATGGAGATAACAAAGCATATACACTCTGTTCAACCCCTGAGACCTCTCCGAGGGACCATGATGGGGCCCCCCTGGGTCCTGAGCAGACAATAAGCTGGCAGCCAGAAGGCCTGGGGTGCAGACTTCTTTTCTCCTTGGGTGATGTTGATTTTCACTGCTTTCCCAATTTTTATGATAGCATCAGCATTAGATCCATCAGATTGACCTATATGAACTCTTAAATATGAGTTTTTAACAATAGTGAAATTACACACTTATTAATCTATATGTCACAAAATGGACTGAGTAAAAAGCCAAGATAAATTAAAACCAATCTATATGCTGTCATTATGAAAAAAACAAAAACAAAAACATGCGCTTCCTTCCTAAATTTTATACACATTTTCAAAATTAAAAATTTATGGCATTGCACTAAGTAGTATTGTCCGAATTATATAAAAAAGTAGTTTTCTTCCACCCCCTGATGCCACCTTCCTTCCCCACCATCCTAAAAGCAAGTAGTTTTAACAGACTGGTATTTGTCTATGTTTTTAACTTTTGGTGTCCCTAACTAGCCCAACCCACCACTTAAGAAGTCCTAAAAGTCATAACCTGTCAGGGAAGATTCAAGTTGCAGTCTATGAATGTCGTGAGCATGAACCAGGAAAGCAGGAAGTAAATCATTCATGAAAAACAAGAGATGACCTATAAAACCAAGACCTACAGTGTCTGCACAGAAATTTGCTAGGAATTCCTCTTACTTTCTCCAGCAGGAAACATCATGTGGCCATTTACATATTGAGTGGCCTCTTTTGAGAGCAGTCTATGAGGTTTGTGTCCAGAGTGGTCTTCTATCTGGTATGCTTCAGCAGGATTCACACGTGCCTTGCTGAATTAAACTATACAAAGCTCCATAAAGCATCATGTGACCACAACAGTCATAGAACAGAGTACCTATTGCCTCCTGATATCTCAATTTATGCTACCATTATAGCATGATTTATTAAAAGCAATATTTTCTTCCGTAAGTCTTTTCCCTGGGATCTTTCCGTCCTACTTTAAGATTTTAATGAAAAGTATATATTTCTGTTTTTATACCATACTAATTGATTTCTGGATAGAGCCCAGGAGTTACCTGGCTTTCTGGGAATGAGTTATTAAAAAATGTAGCATCACCACCTCTGAGAAATTGTCTTCAGTTGCAATTAATTTCCCACCATGGTGGCAAACAGCTCTCAAGGAGTTAATGGGCCCCACTCCTAATGGGGCAATCAGAAGCTTGTTTGATCCCTGCTCTAATCACTTCCTAAGTCTCCAGCCCATCACATAGACAGAGATGAATGTGTTGGGGCCTGAAGCTTGCTGCAGAGGGCAAGTGAGTCATAGACAAACTTCCTCTCTGCAAGTTTCATTGAGAGAGCCAATTAGCCAGGGAGGAGGTGCTGTTCTGCATGCCCTAATTACCCAGAGATGAGAGGGGTCAGATCAGAAGCCTGACCCCCACAAGTAACCACACAAAACGTCTCAATAGAATTTTCAAGGCGGGAAAACTTAAAAGCTAGCCTCATGTCTGCCTTAGCAGCCCTTTCTCAAGAACCCAACAAAGGTTGGAGCCATAGACAATGGCCTGGGTCCTCCCATGGACCACCTCAGGGACAAAGCGGGAATGCAATTGCTAAGATCCAAGAAGCCGAAGTTGCTGCCTATTCTGAGGAAGGGTGGGGAAAGTGTGGCAATTTCTAAAATCTGATTTTTCCCTTGGTACAAAACAAGGAGCTTTTGATCTCCAGAAAAGGGGTGGGATGAGGAACACCACCAGTGAAAGTACAAAAATTTTCAAATAGATCATAACAGTAATTCATTAGCTTTATTCATTATTTATTATTTCTTAAAAGCATTTGACCCTGGGACACCAAAAGAATTCAAAAAAATTAAAAATTAAAAGAAAAAAATTTATCACAATTCTACAAAAATCAGGGCTCTCTGAAATAACACTCCTATGACTACTTGGATACGCTCCTTTTGCAGAGCAACTTGGTTTGTGTATTTGACAACTAAAAGCAGGATGTGAGAAACACAGTTACAAATACAGCAACTAACTCCGGAGAACCCAGGATCCTTATACTAAGAAGAAACTTTAGGGATAATCTAACCAATCTCCCTTAATTGTAAGGGCTTAAATAAGTGTCAGAAATGTGGACCACCTGCCCCGTGTTGAAAAACAAGCCAATTGCTTACTGGCAGCATGTTTTTTGTGGAAGAAGCACACAAATATTCATACATGTGTATCTATGTACCCAAACGTAGGCAGTAGGATTTATAAATCTAGAACACATTCTGGAGTGGGGAGATTGAATTAGCGCATGGGGGGTCTTACTGGAGAATGCTTCAGAGTCACAATTCATGACTGAAAAATCAGGGGAACCTGTTCTGGAATAACACTATAAGACTTTGAAGCACATAATGAAAGTGAAATGATGAGCACTTTTTGAATCTACCAAGTCAGGATCCTGGGGGTAAAAAGTGCAAAAACAAAAGTCATGGCATAAAATCCCCCAGGTCACTGTGATGTACCTCCAAGCAAATGACCTAAGGACTGAGACATCAGAGGTATCAGAAAGAGATTGACATTGGATAAACTTTTGCTTCTACGCTGGTTAGCAAAAGTCTTTTTCTCTCTGTTTCAGTTTCCTCTTTTACAAAAGGGACCAAGAATACTAGATGAGCTTTAAGGGCCCTCCTAAACCATTTCATTTAGCTTTAAGGAATTCACAGTTCTGTTCAACATTGGCAGCTCTGGAAGCTAAATTTGGATAATTCTGGATGACTAGCTATCACCCATCCATTACTTCACATTTTGTCTGAGTAGGGATTCACCTTATCTATGTGAATATGAGCAGACATTTTCAACCTCTTCAGCAACTCTTTTCTACTTCTATTTCCTATGTCCTCCACTATAACAATACATTCAAAGATAGAGAAAACTAGGAAGCTTTATTAAAATGCATTAAGAGGCCAGAGTAAAAAGTGAAGAGACAGTGACCCTGGTAAGAAAACAAAAGAAGCATCGGAGGGATTTTATCTGTGATTATTGCCCATATCTGCCCTGATCATGCAAAAGCAGCACATGGTAGAGGCCTAAAGTGTCACCCTAATAACCACAGATTCAAAACGTGTGTCTTATGCAATTCAGGGAGAAGATGCAATTATATTTTTTTCTCCTTTCTTTTTCTCTGTTTTAGCCCTATAGTAAGATTTAATATATTCTATCAGTGCATGGCATAATAATAATGACAATGTTGGTAACTTTAATAATTATAGTTTTTAATATGTCTATTTGTTGTCAACAACTCCCCTCAATCCAGGTAAAATCGTTAGAAGAACTCATACCCACTCATTTTAAATGAAGAATTTGAGTCTCTCTTGAGTAAAGCAACTTGGGATTGTATCTTAGCAGTTGAGTGGCAGAGCCAGGAATGCTAAAAAAGTTTAGATTCCAGATCTCAAAAGACCTGTTAGAGCTACTACTTCTGTTACTTGTTATCTATGTTTGGGCAAGTTACTTAAACTCTTGTGGTCTCATTTAATGTCTTCTTTGGAAAGTAGAGTTAAGAATGGCTTCCCCAGAGTATTATATGGAAGATGTTGGTAAAAGAAATAGCCTGTGCCTGGCACTAAGCTGGTGTTCAATAAATATGTGCTCCTCCTTTGACTTTGTCCTTCTCTCCCTAAAATCTAATGTTAAACTGATTGGCTCCATTACATGTTTGATCTCCTAATTCTATAATCAGAGTATTTTCTAGTGCTGAATCCACACCCAAGAAGCTTCATTCTCCCAAGCCTCTGTCTCTGCAGACACTAAACTCAGACAATACACACACTTTCCACTCATTGAAAGGGATATGGCTTTGGAGTAATAAGAGGAAAATATATCATGAGTAATATTAACAAGAAACCTCCATAAAAGTTGGCCCATAGCTCCTAAAATTCTTGTGGTTTATCATCTAAATGGAAATTTGGTTTCCCTATGGTAAATGGCAGTGTTTTAGGGCTCCATCTTCTACAAGTCACTAAGGATTATTGATGGAAAAAATTATGAGATACCATCTCAGTTGAGGATAGAGACACTTAAAGAAATTTACCCAAAGAACATCAAGAAACAATATAATATCAGCAGGATGTCAAATGGTTCATAATTTCTATTTGTCAGTCAGGAAATGGAGAAAGGTTTCCAAGTGTCTATTAATTCAGAACGTCCTGAACTGAGAGGCAAGGCAGCAGGATTTGCTACCACCCGTGTGTGGAGAGAATCTTTTGTCATCACTAGCTTTTGAGAGAAATACATCCTGCCCTGGAAAAGTGAGCAGAACATTCAAGTGCCCTGTCAACATCATTGTTCCTTTTTTCTAACACCGTTTCCTCCAATTTCTGTTGTTAGTGAGGAAAAGTAATTGTCAGCTTGGCTTGGAGTTCTGAGATAGTTGGTGCCTGTTGCCTTCAAAAAGCCAAGGTTTTGCTTACACCCTACAAAGTTAGCACTTAGAATTTTTGATCCGGAAGAAATCTGTCTACAAAGCCAGTTGATCAGGCCAAAGTTCCCATTTTTAAAAAGAGAAATGAGGACACCAAGGGATAAGCAACAACAGTACTAGAACCCAGGCTTTTGGCTCCCAGTTTGATGTCTTTTCTATTTATTATTCTATTCTCCATAAGACATTTACTCAGTTTTAGAGTTTTATTTGAGAACATGCCACTAAATTATAGGAAAGCTGTTCTCACCACTCATGGCTCATGAACGCAGTCCATGAAAGTCCTAAGTCAAATTATCATAAGCAACTAGTTTTGTCTTATTCTTTGTGAATGGGAGCAGGAGCAGACACGGTTATCAATAGTTCCATCTTTCATAGAAGTATCTAATTAATGTGATGTGCTTTATGTATTGATATGTTCCAATCATGTCCTTATTTGTTACTAGAAATAATATGAAAAGAAATACGGCCCTGATTATGCACAATCAGCTTCTATATTGCCATTGATTTCTTCCTGACGCAGATTAGTAAGAACCTGTACTCACTCTAGAACATTGTGCCCCTGTCCTTCATCATTTATCTTATCATTCATTAATGTATGTTAGGGGTTCAAAGCCTTCCTTTCTCCTGTCTTTGAGTCCTTGTCAAAGGGAGCCGTTATCATGAACAAGGTTGATAAAACATGGATTTATTCAGTTATAGCTCAGCAGGTGATCCACTTGAGTTTCATAAGAATAGCATTTGGTTCAGTACAAGAAAGAACCCTTCACTTTACAGTTATTCAAAATTAGAAAGAGGGAGTGCCCTGTGAGTTAGAGCACTCTGGGTAGGTGGTAGTATGTAGGAAAGACTGCATAACAAGTGCTCCAAGAGGTAGCATGGGATTGTCAGTGTGGCAAGAACACACTCTTTGGATTGAGACTGAGGAAGCCTTAAATCCTGCTATATCCCAGTCTTAAAATTCTGCATTATTCATCAAGGCTATGTTGGCACCAAGGGAAGCTTGTTAGAAATGCAGCAGTATGGGCCCCGCCCCACATCTGCTGAGACAAAATCTAGACTTTAACAAACTCTGCGGGCCATTCGTATGCACACGGGAATTTGAGAAGCATGGACTTAGCTTTGCTAAAATTTGGGGTGGTTATTTATTTTAAGGAGTGATAGTAATACAATCTGACAGGTGTGCTTCAAAGATAAATAGGAACATGTTAGTGAAGGTTTTAGCAGAGTGCCTACTATATATTAATGTTAATAAATTCTTATGAATTTCTATTATTAATTTTTCAACAGATAAATGCAGCATGGGGGTGCAAGTTTTACTAAAGGATTTCTGTAGTCTCTTTATTGCTCCAAGACCATATGATTCTATAGTTTTTTAATTTCATATATTCTGACATTTTGGGGTCAAATCATTACTAACACTCCAATACCAAGAATACAAATACATTTGGAAAACTCATGTCACATTTTGGTAGGTCTGTTAGGCCGATATTCTTCCTCTCCTCATACATCCATGTTGTAAAAGAGATTGCATTGAACACACTTGACAGCCAGCATTTCACTTCACTCATCCATAAATAAGGGTTTGGTGGGACATGGGAGCGTGTCGGAGTGACATGCCCTCAATTTTACCTAGTCTGGAAACCAGAGTCTCCATTCCTGCTGCCGCTAAGCATTCCTGTATTTTCTACAGTGCATCTTTCTGGTCTACATTTCTTATGCCTAATGCTTAGCATCATGTTCAGTGTCAAGCAAGAGAGAAACTGAAGGACACAGTTGATCTTGGGGAGTCTAGAAGAACATAAACCTATGGCATCACTCTGCTGTTTAAAGCCCTTAATGACTCCTTGCTGTTCCTGAAATTCTAAATCTTTGCAGGACCAATAGATGCCTATGTGGCTTATGCCTATTCTATTTTTCTAGGCTTGATTTTACACGTTTTCCTTTTGTGTAAGTCCTGTACTTTTGTGTAACAAATGAGCCCAACATCAGCCCCTTAAAATATCAAGTATTCATTATCTCACACAATTTCTGTGGGTCAAGTATCAGAGAAATCTCAGATGAAGTGTTCTTGCTCACAGAACTGGCAAAGGAACACTCATCCTTGTCGGGAGGCCTCAGTTCTCCTCTCCAGGAGGCTACTTGAGTATCTTTACGATGTGGCAGCTGGCATCCCCAATACTGAATGATCCAAAAGGAGCCTTCGTGGCACAAGTTTTAGTATCTTATCTTAATACATAGTTTTGGAAGTCACACATTGTCATTTCTGGGGGAATCGCAAAAGTTCACCGTGTTTAAAACAGGAGAGAATTATACAGTACAAAAGTAAATAAATCTCAGGAGCCTGGAATCATGGTCAATCTTCAGAGGTGGTAACAACGCTCCTCTCTGTGCTCTAAGAATTTCAATGTACCAGTTCATCATAATGGGGTTTCAGAAGCACTAAGATCTTTCTTGTCTCCAAGTCATTGCACTTACTTTCTTCTGCAGGGATCGTCACACCTAGATTTTCTTTTCCATCGCTGGTTCACTCCAATGCAATTATTCTTGGAGAAGTTTTCTGAGCATCTTTCCAGGTAAGTCAGAGGAACCTCAATGAATACTATCTCCCCCATCTCCCCACTTTAGTCTATTTTCACAATAGACTAAGGTTTTCTAATTTTGTCATTTTTTTTCCTGTTAGACGTAAGTAGCATTAGGGTAACATTGTATTCCCTTGAGAAACTTGCCTTATGCCTAGAGTTTAGAAAATATTAATAACTGCTCATTAAATGTAACCCTAAGTGAAAAATATATGTGACAAATTTAGCTTTACCTTAAAAATGATTAGGACTTATATTAAAAGGAAGAAGAGAGAGAGGCTATTGTAGGGAGGTGAGTGAAATAAGGATCACTAAGAGCAAAATATAATACCAAACTTTATTGGAGGATAATATTAACCAAGTCACTAAACTTAATTTTCAAGATACTCTAACTTATCCTTAGTCTTTCTTTGTCTTCAACCTTTTTCTTAGTTTTGGGAAAGAAAGGCAATGTATCCACCCATCTTCCATCACTAAAGTTAAAAGTTTTCATCTAAAGAAGTAAAGAATATATGAGTAAGAAAAAGTACAAGTCAAGAAAATAACAGAGGAATGGCTCAACAGAAGGGTAGAAGGTTTATATGAAGTTGATTTGTTTTGATAATATAAAGGATTCAAATAAAAAGTGATTATTTAAGGGTCTCGTTAAGTCATGGGCTTTGCATTCTGATTTGGGATATATAGAAATTTCTGATTATAATTGTTGTATCTGGATTTTCTTAAGACAGTGATGTGAGCTGACATATCTTGACCCTTCTGTCTGCTCATCCCCTCTTACCTGATTGTCTAGACATTTCCTAGAGGCAAGGCCCAGCATAGTTGCCTGGCTTCCATTAACCCCACTGTGACACGTCCCCAGCAATTCCAGCACTTAGCTGACCACCAGCAGCCCACATTAGCTCTCCTACTTCAATGATCAGTGCAGATGTTGGATTCAACTAACTGAAAATATCAGAGTCGCTTCCTTTGGAGAACATTACCACCAACAAGATATAGGAGGAGAGGCTGAAGACTAAATCGCTTGCCTTTCCCTCTCTCCTAAACTTGAATACCTGATGGAAAGGGTTGAACTAACGGTCAGCTGGTTGTTCTCGGGAAGTTGCAGATGGCTCAATAATTCACCATCTTGTCTTCCATATTTTTCAGCTTTTTATACCTTGTCTACCATCTTGGGATGGAATCCCAGAGAAAGCATGAGTATGTAAAGATATCTTGGGTTCTTCTTTTTGAAGAAATAAGTCTTTCAAGTGACCCAGCCTGTGCAACTCCATGAAGAAACTCCGAAGAAAAGGGGAAAGAAAGGAGAGAGGGAAAGGGAAGGCCCTGGAAGTGTGGCAGAGTAGATTCTACCCACACAAAGGAGAGGCTGCCTCAAATGACCTTCTAGTGTATCACATAGCATGGAAAACAAAGGGAAAGGATCAAGCCCTATTCTGTCCGCAGGGGCTTTGTAATCAACCTCAAGAATATTCTATGGCAACGAAGTTTCCTATCATTAGTAAAACTTCCCTGGAAAAAGGGATGCCCACCCTTGTTTTGTGGAAAACTCACTGTGTGACCTTGAGACATGTCACTTTCTTATTTTGCCCTTTCCCTTACTCCTTTATAAAAAGAGTAGCTTGGACTAAATGAGCAAGAAGCTTCCTTATAGCCTCAATGTTCCTTCCTGATATGTTTTATAGCCTCTAAGAGGCAAATTTACATCTGCACAGCCAGGCTTTGACAAGTTTAGACTCATAACATGGGAGGCAATGAGTAATTCCTTCTTCAGAGCATAATGGCCTTTCAGTAGGGTTAAATGCACAGCACAGCTTTCCGTTCTATGTGCCACTCAGGAACACCCAAGGACATAAAAATATGAAAAGTCCTATGTAGAAACCAGTTTTTACTCCTATTTAAAATTCAACAGCAGCATACTTCAGAGGCAGGGGCCTAGGGATCTGTACCAGTGACTGACAAATTTAAACCACTCCATCTATTCTACCACAGTCAAGCACGTAAATGGAGTTATCTGCTGCTTTTCTCTGTGTCTCTCTGTCTCTGTCTCTGTCTCTCTGTCTCTGTCTCTCTCTCTCTGTCTCTCTCTGTCTCTCTCTGTCTCTGTTTTTATTTCTCTCTTTGTTTTCTTGTCTCCTTTGCTTCCTTTCTTTCTCTCTTTTTTCTTCTTTGAGGGCAGAGATTATTAATATAATGGAAGTAATGAACATTCAGCTTTGGCTCTGAAAAAATTGGTCAAATGAAACCATATCATTGATTCCCATAGTTAA
The DNA here is from genome assembly GCF_012274545.1 of Fukomys damarensis. Taxonomy (NCBI): domain Eukaryota; kingdom Metazoa; phylum Chordata; class Mammalia; order Rodentia; family Bathyergidae; genus Fukomys; species Fukomys damarensis. Next base: position 31,548,235 of record NW_022900948.1, on the reverse strand, counting down.
AAAAAAATCCACTCCTGAAAATTTTAGTCAAATTCCGAAGCCTGTCAGAAATTTATTGAGGTGCTGCCTACCTTCAGATCCAGTACCTCGGATTCATTTTTTTTTTTTTTTGGCTTTCAAACTCAAGTATCTTTTGAATTCTTAAAACAGCTGACACAGAAAATAGGAAATCAGCAAATCTGGATTTCAAATTTATAGCGAGTGGCTTTAGGCACATCATTTCACCCACTGGCCTCAGTTTCCTTCTTTAGAAAGTGGTAAACCTCTTCACAACAATCTCAAATTTAAAACCAAGCTCTTGGCAGTGATATCCTTTGTAGACACTGCAGTTCCAGAGATGATCAAATCCATTTGGGTTATATAAAAATTTCTAGTTAAGTGGACATTTCTGGGAGTGTTTGATGGAGAAGAGGATTGCTCCTAGTCTTTGGTTTTAAAGATACAGTTTTATTTATTTGCATTTCCCTTGAAAAGTGAGGAGTTTTAGAAAGAGTAGATGAAAGTGAGCCAGGTTACTTAGATCTATTTTTTTATAATTTCAAGGAAAGAGAAAATACAAGAGCTACTAAACTTTTTGGGAATTTTTCCTCTTACAAGAAAGTCAAAGTTATTATGAGTGAAACAGTGTGTCCTCAAAGGATGAATGACAAAAGTATAAGAGAGGTAATGGAGAGAGGGCAAGAGCTAGAAAAACATTCTTCATATAAATCTTTGTTTCATCTTATTCTAAAGTAAGTGCAATATGACATCTTTTACTTAGAGAAGAAAGAATCTCTGCCATGCTTGCAATATGGGGTTCTTGAATATTTTTGTCTTCCAGGTAGCACTTGACCGAAAGAAACAAGATTTAGGTTTGAGTGGCAGCTGTTCTTCCTCTCTGTAGGATTTCAGACAAGTTACTGCAAAAATGAAATCATTCCAAAGTTCTCCAATGTGAAAAACTCATGTTAGATATTTTGAAATAAGGTTGAGTAAGACATGGACTCTATTTTCAAGGAGGAAACAGGGAAAATGAAAAGTAAAAAAGGCAAAAAGTAAAAAGGCATTACAGTACGGTACAAGAAAAGAACCTAGAAGAAACAACTTGGAAAGGTTGTCAAGAAGATTTCCTAGAGGAGCCATCTTGAAATTTATAAACATGGCAGGTATTAGCCAGGGAAGAAACAGGGGACATAGAGGCTGAGGAATAGATAGAAGTAAGAAGAAAATTCAGTCTGCCTAGACTAGGAGTGCTCTGTAAAATGGTCCCAAATGGGAATTCAATGAAAAATGAGACAAGAATCTCTAGAGAGTAATCAAATCACAAATAACTAAAAGTATAAATTTTCCCTATAGGCCAATGAGAACATTGAAAGTCTTACCATGTGGAGGCAAAGTGAGGTGTTTCACGTCACACACACAAAAAAAATGATCTATTGATAAAGAACAGACTGAGTGGGACCAAACTCATTAGAGAAGTTGGTCAGAAAGTTGGCAATAATGCAAATTGGATGTTTGCTTTGGAAGAATAATGATGAGATTATAGTAGGGTGAGTTTGTAAGACATGCTGCCTGACTGGATATGGGCTTGCATGGGGAAGAAAAGTGTATTTCTTGGAAAACTTGGTGAATAAAACATTCTTTCCAGGGAACCAGATTGCCTAGGAAGAATTGGAGAGGGAAACAGGAAGCACGTTGGGATAAGAGCAGTTTTTGATATGAGAAATTTAAAAGGCCTGTGGAAAATCATAGTAGTGATGTCAAGTAAGTAGGTGGGTGTGCCTTACTCAAAATTCAAAGTGACACAGCTTTAAAATGTAGCCACAGGAGAATATTCAGGGAATCATTTGTTTATAGCTGTTCTTGGATCTTGCCTTTGGTGTAATGGGAATAAAAATATTTATTTATGTGCTTCACAAAATAGAAGAACTTATTGAAGTGAACTTGCAGATATTTGGTAAAGTATACAGTGCTCTAGAACTTCAAGGTACTTCTTATGAATCAATTTTGAAACCCAGGCAGTAAATATGACTTGATCAGATTCATCACATCATCTGTACCAAAAGAAGGGTTTCCATATATGAGCCTTGGCTAAAGAAGCTCTTTGGAGCTCTGTCAGAGTTAGTATAAAGAATCAGAGAAAGAGCAGAGGAGGAAAAAAGAAGAAGACAAATACTAGAAGGTAGAATAGGAAAATACAAAGTATGGAGCAATTGGTATCTGGCAAGCAGTTGCTGTACCTTTATAGGTATTCTATTTGCACAACTTTAAAAGGGATCCTGGTGAACTGAAGAAACATTGCTACATATTTACTGTCCAAACAGCTTCCCCCACTCTTTCCCCATGTTATTCCCTCTACCTTTCCCAGCCTAAGTAAACTAGTTTGCTACATATGGACCATTGTTTTCCCTTCCAGTTGCTAGGTGCAGGACTCTTCTGGAATTCTCTTAGGGAGAGTAACTGTAACATCTCAACACCACTACCTCCCTGAAATGGAGTGAGACTGCTCAATAAACACCTTTTCTCTGCATACCCACAACATTCTGATGAGCAGGAGGGGGTGACCCAGCCATAGATGGAGAGGTAAATAAGTATCTCCAGCCCCACTCAACTATGGGCCAGAGGGAAAGGCAGAGTCTGCAAAAGTCAAAACAGATTTTTGAAACCGTTTTTATTCCAAACTCTAAAAAACCTGCTCATTCAATTCCCTTTCTGTTGATGATTTTGGCTGCTGAGGTAAGGCCTTTCTCTAGCGGCCCAAAACTCTGACAATTCTACAAATGTCAGGGGTTTGGACAGCTCCTGGGGGTGAGGTGTCCAAAAGGACGGAGCTCCCGAAGCCTCAGAATCTTTGCTGTACTCTGGATTTTCCAAAGCCCCAGTCTCCTTCAGAGACACTGAGTCGCAAATGTGAGCTATTGAAACTCCTAAACCTCAGCCTCTTGGGTGTTCTAACAGCTCAGGCCCTGTCTTGCTGCCTTGCAGTGATTAATTACAACCAGTTAGTCGGTTTTCATGGGATTCCCCCTTCCACAACTACAATGGACTTAACTCAGCCATTTGGAACAAAAGATCCAGCTCAGACCCCAAGTGCCCTTCACTAGCCTACCACAAAAGGGGGATTTATGGCAGGAAAACGCATTCCCATCCCTTCCTCTAATCAATTCAGGGTAGATGGGGAGAGATGTGTTAGGCAGAAAGTGTGATGGACGTGGCCATTTGGCCCAGGTCATAGTTGTAATCCTGGCTCTGACCTTTACTATCTGTGTGATCTTGGTCAGATGACTTCTCTTATCTGAGCTTTGGCAATCCTCACAGGGTTACCAGTAGGAGGTCTGTGCTCTATCACATGATACACAGAAGGCAACATGCTTGACAGAGTATGTTTGGCTTCTTCTACAAAGCTATGCTCAATAATACATGATCTAGGCCACAGTTAGTTTATCATAGGGCTGTGTGTCTGGCATCTGGTTGGAAATGAGTAGTTCCTTATGTGCATCTATTCATGTTATTCCCTCTAGCCTGAAATGGTCCTACTTTCAAACACATATCTTAATGTTAGCATCAGTGCCACTGGGAAACGTTGTTCCTCTCTGATCCAAAGCATTTTTTTTTTTTGCTTACCCCATTATGACCCCCTTTACTTGCCCTATCAGTTTACTACTATCTACTTTGCTCCTTGTTCTGGCATAAAGGAAATGCTTGGTTAATGCTTGTTCATTTAGATAAACTTAGCTCAGCAAAGAGCAGAGTTCTTTTTCTATAATCATGAAATAACTTGAATACCCCTGTAATATTTGCAAAATACATTTGCATATATTCTTCATGTGAGCCTCACAGTACCTCTATAGAGCAGCAATATAAGCCCCCACTTCATAGATGCACATCCTGAGCTTTTCAATTAAAGTAATGGAATGGGAACACCAACGTAGGTGTTTCTGATGCTGAGTGCTGATGCTTTCCTCTATGGCACCTCAGTCCACCACCAAGTGGCAAATGCTTATAACAACTCCAGTTTATCAAGTCCCTTCTATGCCCTTCATACTATTCTAGAGGAATGTTTTCATCTCTGTCCATAAGAAATGCACAGTTAAGTAAATAAAATTAATAAAACTAAATTTAACATATACTCACCTTTCCTGAGAACTCAGGCTGTTCTAGGGATTGGGCTACATGCCTGGTACAGGACAGGTTAATTCATTGTGGGAGAATTAAGTTCTGGTACAGCCCAAGGTGGGTCAGAAGAATTCTATACTTTGCATAATATTTGAATTTTATACAAGAAATATGTATTTATTTTTAATCATAGAAAATAAGTAAAGAAAGAATGGATAAGTTAGGAAACATTCCTTACTTTTATCTGTTTATACTCATTTTTCTCCATTTGTTTACCATCTGTAGTCTGGAAGGCAAAAAAAAAACCAATAATAATAAAATCATACAGGATTTCAGAAAAGGGAAAAAGTAGATCTATCCAGAGAATCATTGGAATCCTCATTTTATTTGGGGTTTTTGCCAGTAACTTTGAATGGTGCTTGATATAGACCTTCGCAAGGTGTCTCAGAAAAGCAATAGATCTAAAACATTTGGACCAGTTATTTCCAGGGCAGAACAAAAGGAGAGAAGGTAAAAGGTAAAGCAATAAGACAGAAGTAAACATAGTTCATGTATTTGTGTGTATTTGTTTTTCTTTCCTACAGAACATCTCAGAATCTTTAGTAGGTAAATGTGACTTAAGGTAGTGAGTAGAATGGGGAATGGAAAAATATGTAGGATTTCTTCAATATATCAGTATAGAATCGAGACTTAAGACTAGTCTAGGAAATCCATAGATAAGTGTTGTCCCTCTGTTGATATTGGCTCAGATGAGATGGGTCAAGAATTAGACAAAAGAGACATGAATAGAGGAAGCACGGCAATGAGGCGAAAGCAAGTTCACCCTGCTTGAGCACTGCCTCCTCTTTCCTCTCTTCCAGTGAGAACGTTCACAGGGTATTTAAAAACAGATCCATCTTTTTTTGCAGCCAGAAAATTTTGATCAGCGCTAATACTTGAAGTGAGATTTGAGAATCATTTTCTCAGTCACTACCACTATTCAACAATGGTGACATCACAGACAAGTTTAGGATATTCGAGGATATGAAATCACTTTGAAGAACTGTAGACCAACCCTCTCCTCAGTTTTGGTTGTTTTTTGTACAGGGGATGAACAGGCACAGTGCCACTGAGCTAGATCCTCGGCCCTCTCAGTTTTTAACTACAGGGAGCCCCTTAGGGGACTGGAAACATCATAGGGTCAAGAACAATTTTCCCATCCACCAAATGAGTATTAAAAATTTGTCTTACTGGTGCAACCACTGTGGAAATCAATATGGAGATACCTCACAGAGCTTGGACTGGAGGTTCCATTTGACCCAGCCATCCCTCTGCTGGGTATCTTTCCAAAAGAACTAAAAGAATCATATCACAGTGATATATGCACACCTATGTTTATAGAGGCACAGTTTGCAGTAGTTAAAACTTGGAAACAGGCCATTTGTCCAATTGGAAACTGGATAAAGATGTGGCTTTTCTATAAAATGGAATACTACTCAGCCATAAAGAACGAGAAAATAGATTCATTCATAGGAAAATGGATACATATTGAGGATATACTCCTAAGTGAAATAAATAAGTCACACATGTGTAAATACATAGTTTGTCTGGTGTGAAAAACTGTAATAATACATAAGATCCTAATAAGATTACTGACATTGAGAAATGGGAAGAAAGCGGCTAAATGTGTAGGGAAGGTGGAATGGGTAGGGGAAGGGTAATAAGGGAAAAGAAAAAAATGTGAGAAAATGATAAGATGGAAATAAAGTGTTTGTAGATGGGGAGAGGAGGAGGGGATAAAGAGAGGGCAGGGACAAGGGGAAAAAATGAGAACCAAGACCTGTCATGCAGAGGTACAAGATCCCAACAATGAATGTAACTGTACTATGTCCCTAAAACGTACCAAAAAACTCAATTAAAGCTGAAAAAAAATTTGTCTTGTAGGGTAGGTGTCAGGATTATGTGGGATATTTCATGACAAAAATCCAATAATGTTAGGCACACGGTCTCAGTAATGGAGGACATTATTAGCTGCACTTTCCCAAGAAGCTGAGACTTCTTTACCATTTTGCAAGATGGAGCACCATCTTCTGATCCAACAGAGCAATACAATTTAAAAGCTCCTGCTGAGAATGAAGGTCCAGCATTCATCTTGGGTAATTAATACATGCCCTAGGGGATGTTTGGGCTTGGAGATGGGAGCATGAGGGAATTGTTATTCTTTTTTGATTGAGGGCCTTTTTTATCACCAGCTATACTGAATGTCAGGGAGAGTTAATGAAGACATGTTGTATACCCACTACAAATGCAATAAAAGAGAAAATGCAACCAATTCCACCACTGTCTGGGTAGATTTAATTCTCAGTTATAATGAAAGTGTAGGGGAAGAAACAAGAGCTGTATTAGGAGACAGATAGGGATAACACTGGTTACAAAAACAAAAATGATGGAGGGCAATCCTCTCCTATCAGTCCATATTCCTTCTCCTTTTCTTCCCATCTTCACTTCCCACTCCTTCACTACCTAAGGACGGAGAATAGACACAAAGTGTCTGCAGCTACTCTAGCACAACCCCCACTTAGCAAGTTTTCCATGGATAAAGAAGCCCTACCTGTTTTACTTGCTGCTCAAGATTGGTCTCTTGTAACAGATGTGAAGTTCTTCAGGTTAGTAGCCATGCATAATATTTGAGATATCCAACTGGGGAAAATATTGTGTTGGGATAAAGCAGATGATCAAATACCTAGAGTTCCCCCACTCCCACCCATTTCTTATATATATGATACATCTGAGAAATGGTTGAATGTTTTCTCCCCCAAACCCCGGGCAGCGGAGTCCTTCTTTCATGAAACAGCAATTTGCAGAAACCCCAAGGAGTGGCTAGGGAAGTCCAAGAAAGTCTGCTAAATTGTTCGGACTCTCTAGGGGAACAGTTTCCTGCATAAATCTCAGCAATTATGACTCTCTTTCCCTTTAGAAAAAGAAAGAAAGAGAATATAAAAATGAAACAAGCCGTAGAGTGATTCTTACAGTGTGGCTATAAAGTGAGCTTTTCTCAAAGGAACAAAGTCATGTCCATTTTTAGAGAAATTTTCCCCCGCTCTGCTCTTCGAGAAATGATCTGCCCTACTCCGGGTAAAAATAGATAAAGTTGTTAAAAGTCATAGTCTACATCAAATTTGAAGCTCTCTCCAGACAGGGGTCTACAGTTATATCACACAAGGAAAGTTTCTCCAGATGAAGAAAGAGTGCATGGCTATGCCTGATTATAAGCCAGTGCTTTTGTGCACAGGTTCAATAGTCAGAGAAACTGAGCTCAAATCCTAAGTCTCCCAATGCATTGTACTCAACTTGTCTGAGCTTCACTTCCATCACTCCTTAATGATGATAATAATACATAGCCCCTCTCTGGTAGGTGAGTTATTATTTTAAAGTGAGTTATAATCATTAATTTAACATCCCCTTATTGACATTTGGTATTTAAAGTTTTAATATGCCAATTCTACATGCCCACAAAAGTATAAGGATCATTTGGGTATACATTTTTCTGTAGTATTATAAATTAAACACTCTCCCTTAGTTTATGGTGGGTTGGATCCCCCAATGTAAAACAAATTTCATGAAAAATGAATGCACCAACTTGAGATCCCAGAGATCCCAGAGTCCTAGCAAGCTGCAAAGGAAGAGATCAAATCGAGTTCCATCTAAGTCTAAACTCTATGTTTTCCATTTCATAGCACTTCCCTGATCACGGAAGGTACACATCCATCCACCCATTCATTCTTCCATTCCTTCAGTCATTCAAGAAGTATTTGATAAGCAAGGTTTAATTTTGCTCTTGGGAGAACATTTAAAATATAAAAAAATTTTAAAAACTAAATTCATGTGTGAATGTAGATATTAAAACAAGGACTGGAAAGGTTGTTTTTCTGGTACTTTGAGTGGGAAATAAGCATAATCCACATCTCTTCATTGCTCAATCTATGGCAAAAACTAAACAAAGTAAAATAAGCTTTTTGCCCTAAACCACCCCTAATAGAATTCACCCTCACTGCTTTACTGAGGTACATGTGATAAACAAATTTGTGTATAATTAAGGTGCATAATGTGATGCTTTGATATGAACAGTTATAGATATAGATTTAAATGATTTCCACAGTCAAGTCAGTTAATGCTTCCATAACTGCATAATTACCTTTTAGTTTTAGTGCAGGGTGAACATTTATACCTTCTCTTTTAATGAATTTAAAGTACATTAGAATTTTTCTGGAATTCTGAAACATATTTATTGTATTTCACCTTTGCAAGACTACTTATGGAATTTGAAAATGAAATGTTTTCCTTCTAGCCAATGTAAAGCATGTTTAGTGGACTAATCATTTCATAGGTTACCATTTATAATTTTTAGTGCGAACTACAATCACCATGTTTCACTGTTGAGCCATAGATCTTACTCTTTGTGGCTTTGAATTTAAGCTTTTTGCCTTTTGATGAATGTTTGCTAATTTTACTCAATCCTCCCTCCCTAGCAATCACCTTTATAATCTGTGCTTTCGTAAACTTGACTTTCATAGCCATTTATGGGAATACAATACAGAAGTTCATTAAAAAATTAAAAATAGAGCTACATGACAACCCAGAAATCCAGCGACTCTGTATATATTCAAAGGAACATGGAAAGATACCTGCACTCCCGATCTGTTCCAGCATTATTCACAACATTCAAGATATGGAATCAACCTAAGTGACCATCAATAGATGAAAGTATCAGTATATTCACACTGGAATATTTTTCAAACATAAAAAGAAACTAAAATACTGTCACTGCAACAATATGCTAGGTTTTATAAATAAGCTAGGTACAGCAAGATAAATACTGTACAAAAACACAATCCATCTCCAAACCATTATTTTCTAAACAAACTCAAAGTGCACCTTCTGGAGCTAAATCTATCATAGCAAATGAAGCAAAGAAAGCAAATGTCAAGAAATCCAAACCCAGTAATCAAGGTCAATATCAAAATTGACAGGCCATATTGGTTATTTCATGAGAATGACTCCTTACTTTTCCAAGTACTCACTCCTGTCTAACCATAAGAATAATGTCAGTCTAATTTCAATTGGAAAAATCGACAAAATACCTAAGTCATACTCATCAAATCTAGAAAATTTTGAAAACTGGAAAATCTGAGAAAAACAGCTAACTATCTCCTAAGGAAATATAGTTAGATGTAATGTATCGAAGGTAAGATCTTAGAGCAGAAAGAAGACTTAGGTAAAAATTAAGACAATCTGAATAAACAATGGAGTTCACCTAATATTAATATGTTAATATTGGATTATTAATTACAACAATTTAACACCATATTTAATCAATTGCCAAAATAGATGTAAGATGCTAATGGATGGACAAACTGGTGTAGGATATGTAGGAGCTCTGTGTGTCACATGGAAAATTTTTTTGTAAAAAAGAGAATGGTTCTGAAAAATAAAGTTCATTGTTTTCATAAGAAGGTGCTTCAGCCATTCAAAGGAAAGCTGGAAGCCAAAAAACATCTGATTGGAAAAAACAAACAAACAAACAAATAAACAAAAAACTCTGTAGTTATCCCTCTAGGCACTTTGTTGTCTCTGGAATCAGATATAATTCACCTCACCTTAATTTGTGCCCTACCTTTATGCAAAAAGTGCTGCAGGTATCTTGAAAGAAGATACAATGAGAACTTGTGAAGCTATCACAGGGCAGGAGTTGGGTGGGGAGCAGTTTGGCCTAGCTTGAGTACTGTAGCTTTATGTTCAGGTTGACCCCTTCTCATCCATTCCTTGATGAAGTTACTTAATTTTTTGTTGCTATATTTTCTCATCTGTGATGCGTATTTAATAAGCACTTATGAAGCCAGGCGCAATGTTGTATGCATCTTAACAGAGAAGTACTTGCCAGAATCCCATATTTTTTATTCTTTGAGCAGTTCAGTCCTCTGAAATCTCGGGTATATTCCAGGACTTTATTAAGTGATCCAAATGAAGAATTTATTGGATTAGACAAAGAAATAACTGGAATTTGAAGTCCCACCAAAATGTCTGCATAAAGGAACAAATTTTTCTACATATAAACACTTCTTTATCAATTTTATTATAAATGCTCCCATTTTATACAGCAAAAACCTGTTGTTCAAGAAAGTGTGGCCCAAGATCACACAGGGAACTGGGGAGGAGAATTAGGTCTTGAGTATGAGCATATCAACTGATGCTTTATCTCCCCCCTATGTATCAAGTTGTGTTTTTTTCTTCCAAATATATTTCCTGTATACTTTCAAAACTAAGTAGAGATGAGAGATGTGCAATTTAATATTTCAACATTAGGGATTAAAAATTTCTGCAAACATCAAACTGCTGACTGGTTGAGATGTCCACACCGGTCTTCACAGATCCTTAGTAATCAAAAAAGATATTTTTATAACATATACTTGCAGTAAATTTGAAGTAACAAAGAAACATCCTCTAGGTTTGTTTTGTTTTCATTTTATCCTAGCAACAATTAACATGATAGTTAAGAGAACAGACTTTGGAGCCAGACAGATAAGGATTAAATTCTGGCTCCTTTACTTACTAGCTATGTGATCTTGCTCAAGTCAGTAAAAATGTTTCTGAGCTTCTCATTTGAGACTTTTTTAAAAGAAAGATGATTAAGATACGCATTCAGAAAGTTTATGAGAATATAAAATTAAATGCTGTACATATGTGCTCAATGAAATATTTCTGAACTATGCTTTTGTCATTTTAAAAATGGAGATGATTAAGATACAAAATTCATAAGGTTTATGGGAATATAAAATTAAATACTATAGATAAATTTTACAACAAAAATTTTGACACACGATAAACAGTCACTGATCTATAGTCATAATCGTTGTTGTTACTGCCTTTGTTATCACTGTGTTGTCTTCTTGGTAAATTAATTTTCTGTGGTTCCCAGAGAAGTATTCAGCAAAGCAGTAAGGCCATGATGTGTCCTTTAAACTGTATCTGGAGACTTGGCTCAGTTTGTGTCATAGTCACAATTTATTAATCATGTCATTGTCTCAACATAGTCAGTCTCTTGCTCAAAGTTGTCCTATGTATCAGATAGAGCTTTATATATTACTTGGGATAAAAAATGTGACCCCCCCAAAATATTAACCTAAATATGGAAGTTACACATTTTGGTCATTGATAACTCCATATGCAATCCTTCCTCTAAACTCAAATTGATATAGGACAAAAAGCATATTAAAAAGTCTTGAGTTTGTTTTTCCCATTGCTCAGGTCTGATCTCTTCTATGCTGACTTTCTTACTAAGATCCACATGGTAGCCATAAGATTGACATCAGATCCAAAGCTCAATGTGCTTGGCTATAACTTTGATAGAAAGAAAGCAATTTGGTTTCCCATCAGACTCAACAGAATTCCTAAGCCGGACTCTTGCTGTTGGACATTGGATCACATGCTCATCTCCAGCCCAATTATTGTGAGCAGAAAGAATGAACACAGGGCTTAAACATTGGGCACATGCCATTCCTGGATACAAGGATGAGACAGTTTTCTTCAAATAATTACCAGTGAAGTTCTGGGCACTTTCTATCACAGTTTAACAAATTATCATAGACTGTACCACTTAAAATAATACAGTTTCATGGTTTCACAATTTCTGTAGATCAGAAGCTTGGGTGTGACATAGCTCTGTTCTTTGCTCCAGTGTCTCACAAGGCTGAAACCTAGGGGTCAGGGACATCTGTGATCTCACCTGAGGCTCAGGTTCCTTTCCAGCTCATGTAGTTGGCAGAATTAAGTTCCTGGTAAATTGCAGAGGCCACCTTCAGGTCACGGGCACAAGGCCCTTGTGTCATAATAGGACAGCTCTCTTTATTCTCAAACCTAGAGAAAACCAACTCTCTCACATTTTGTCTTCTTTTTAAAGGGTTCATATGATCAGGCCAGGTTGGCCCAGCATGATCTTCCTTAAAATTAATGCAGTCAACTCAATGGACTAGGGGCCTAACTATGGGAGCATTATTAGGTTGTATTCCACTCTTTCTCTTCACACTCCAAGGGAAAGTATTATAAGAAAAAATGAATAGTGGAGAGCAAGAATCTCAGAGGCTATCCTAGAACTCTGTCTACTTCAGACTCCCAAAGGAAAAAAAAGGAGTCTGCTTAAGAAGAGAACATTGAATGTTGGGCAACCATAAAAGTCAAAATCCCCTACTTCCTTTCAGTAAAACAAAAGGCTGGGAATATCTCTAACATCCTTTCCAATTCAAATCATACTCAGTTTGATGAAATACAATATAGAGTCTAGGTATTTCCAATGCAGATGGGGAAAGCAGCAGTAATTGTGTATGAAAGTCACTAAAAATAGAGGGCAAATTCTTCAGAAATATCACCCTCCTGAGTGTTTTCTCAGCGATTTTTGCAATCTTCACCCTTTGGGGGAGCATCTCTTGCCGGCCTCATTTATATTTCCTGACTTGATGTTGACAACCCATTTTTTATAAAACCAGAAAGACGGAGTTTAATCCAGTACCCAGGAGAGTTAAAGGAGCCTTTCTTAAATATGGCCCTGGCCCAGCAAGCAAGTCACCTTCCCCAAAGTCTTGGGGCTTGAGCTATGGTTTATCTCTAGCCTCTTGTTTTTGGCAACTGAAGAAGAGGATGTGGTCAGGATCACAGAGGCATTACTCAGAGCCAGTTTGGTTCAGAGGCAAGAAATGTGGTACAGATCTATTCATGCAAGACTTCATTCCTTCTGCAAAAGCTTCCCAGAGGACCACTTTCAAGACCTTGGCCTTGGTCAAGAGGCTGACTAAACAGAAGAATTTGAGTGTAGATCACCCAGTGTTGACCTTCTCACATGAGTAAGAGCATGCGAAGGTAGGAGAGAGCAAGCCCCTCCTTCTTCCTTAAGATCAAAGTTCACAATAGTGCTCAGGTTACCTGAGATGAAATTTGTAAATTATTTAAAATCTGCTTTCTATATAGATTGTAGCATTCATAAGCGGATATGAGCCATGTAAAGGATGAAGATCAGAAAAGCATTCACACATAAACAAACAGTATAGAAAAGGGTTCTGATGTGTAAAAATGTCACACAAAAGCAAGGGAAATACAACTGAATCTGTGACATTGTGGTGTGAGCTTTGTTAATGTAGAGGGGTGGAGCTCTACCATGGTCAGTATGAAAGGGTCAGCAGGAACAAGGTCATACATCTCACATTACATAAAAGAACTTGATCTTTTTCCTGTAGATCACAGAGTCCTTTAAAAACTTTTGAGCAGAAGAGAGATAAGTGGAGTTGGTTGTTGTGAATTCCTCTCTGTGCTGTACAGATCCAAGGATAGACCCAAGGGCACAAAGCTGGAAGTACCAAGGTCAGCTCTTCACTGTGCCAATGGGTTCAGGCGAGAGATGTTGAGAGTTTAAACCCTACTATAAAGACTGAAAAGAAACAAACAAGCTTAGAACCATCTGAGACTTAATAACTGCATGTTTGGTTACAGATTGTCTGTGGTATTTAATAGAAATAATAACAACAAGGACAAATGCTCATGTGGGTCTACTTACCTCTCCTTTTTCTTTGTAACTATCTCCCTTTTCCTTCTCTTTCTCTTTTCCTTCTTTCCTACTTCCCTTCCTCCCTTCCTCCCTCCCTTCCTTCCTTCCTTGCTTCTGTCTTTCTTCCTCCCTTTGCTTTTTTTTTCTATGACTTAGACTGAATTTTAACAATTTATTAAGCACGTATTAAGCTCCATCATGTTCTAAAAACTTGGCTATATGTATTTACATTTTACATTATAAGAAATAGCTCTGTAAGACAATAGATATGGTAATGGGATCTTTTAGAGACTCAACATGTCTGAAGTCTAAGAATAGAAAAAACAAGAGTAGTTAGCATTGGTTTCAAAGGACAGATGGACTTTGTTTGAACCCCAGATCACTGAAATAAAGGTTTAAAAAACTCTAAATGTTGCCTGGAGGCTATACTCAGCAGCAGTACAACACTTGCCTAGCATGTTTGAGGCCCTGGCTTATATCCTCAGCACTATAAAAGATAAAGTCAAAAACAGACCCAAAAACCTTCAAAATGCCTATTTGGGGTTATTCCAGAGAGAACCATAGCAGGAAAAAGATGGCTGCTGGACAATCACCACTATCATTTTGCTAAGAACCCCAGGGGTTTTTCAGAGATCCCTAATCAATGTTTGTCCACTTGGCTGTGTACTGTAATTACCAGGGTAACCTTAAAAAAGCACTAATGAAGATCCCCCCAAACCTGAGCGACTCTTATTGACTTGTTTGGGAGTAGACTGTGTAATAGAGTATTTAAAATCTCCAGATAATTATAATGTACAGGCAAAACTAAGAATCATGAAGACATAGTCCAAAGCAAGCAGCAAATAATTACCAAACTCTGTCCCTGATCTTTTCTCCTGTTAGCTTTGCCTTTCACATAAACTGAAGAGCATCTTTCCCAGCATGGCCCTCTCCCTTTTCCTGCAGTCTTGTCATTGCTGGTGGTCTTTTCTCTTGGCACAGATGGATGTGCTACCTAACTGCCTGCTTATTTGTCAAGCGGCTATCCCTGCAGATGTTCCAATATGGGGATTTGGAGGCAGCATCTGTATATAAACAACTGATTGCATCATCGTTCTGCTTTTGATCTAGGCCTCGTGGGGCACTGCCCAAAGCATGAATGTTCTTCTGAAGCTGACTTGAATATCAGCTTTCTGATTCCTATTTTTCACTCCTATCCATTTTCCCCCATCACTTTTAGTGGTTTTAGAAATTTGACTGTGTGTCATCTTGGGTATGTTCAGCATGTGTTATCATTGTTTTGCTACTGTTGCTTTTGATCTTTCTCTTAGAATAAGAGCACATCACGGTAGAGTCTTTATCATTCTGAAATAAATGTACTAACTGGCATCCAGAGAGATAAAGGAGCTTGGTTAGGATCAAGGTGCAGCCATTCAAGGATAGAGCTGAGTTTTGTGTCTTGTCTCAATTATCATATTCAACCTGACAGAGACTTTCAGAAAGATCAGTGGGTTCTATGGTGCTTCTGAAACTTATCTATGAACAGACATTTCTCAGATAAAGAAATAGAAATAGCAAATAAACATATGCAAAAATGTTCAACATCACTGATCATTCAAAAGATGCAAATGAGAATAATGTTGAGATTCCACCTCACCCCAGAAAGAATGGCTGCTATCAAGAAATCAACCAATAACAAATGCTGGCTGGGCTGTGGGGCAAGAGGAACCCTGCTCCGCTGCTAGTGGGAGTGTAGACTGGTGCAACCACTGTGGAAATTAGTATGGAGATACCTCAAAGTCCCATTTGACAAAGGTTTCTCTTGCTGGGTATATTCCCAAAAGAATTAGTCATGTATTCTTTGATAAGTGACCTCAATTTAGCTAGAGAGAGAATGATCCTTTACGTTGCTCAATATCACTGTAAAATTTTAAACCATTGGATTTGGTGTGCATAACAGCATATCAAAAGACATATTTTCATAGGCATTCAGTCATGCTACAAAATGCATTCAGTCATGCTACAAAATGGATAATATTTCCTAGCATGATGGTTAGGTGACAAGCATATTAGTTTGATATGCTAGGTTTGGATCTCTGCTATCAATGTTCATTTGAAGAGTTCCTTTGGTTTAATTATTTCAACTCTTTGAGTCTTTAATCATTTTTAAAAAAGAATTAAAGGTTCTACTAACTTTACATGATTGTTGACACACAGTTAATATTAGAGTAATGGTAAACATTAAGGATGATAGTGAAAAATGAATGTAAATTGAAAAAGATAAGAAAATGTTTTCTATTAGGTACAAAGAATTCTTCGCAAAGAGTTAGGGCACCAAATTTTTCAAAACTGTGTGATTTCTGATAAATTTCTGTCCATCTCTACATTTCTGAAGTCTCACTCAGATGATTACACTTTCTTCACGTCCTCTTCCATACTATGGCTGGTCCTACAACAAAGTTCACTGCCCTTTAATTCCCTCATTAGGCAAGACGTATGGTGTTCTTGGATTCTTGGAGGTTTCTAAAGTCATCCCCTTTGGTACTTTCTCTCTTTCTGCCTAGATCTTCTGGCATGACCTCTTTCCCATTGCTGTTAAGTCTATATAAGAAAGTCTCTTGTCCTCTCTTAAGATCCATTCCTTAGCTGGGAGGAGAAGAACCCAGAAATTCAGTTACAGAGGTTTACTGCTAAGTGCTTTTGGAGATAAGACACAATCTCCTTTTGAGAAGGCAGAGGATGTCAAGTGGGAACCTTGACAATGGCCTTAGCTCCAGTCATGCAAATAGTCTTACTGCAAAGACATATATTTAGCATCTATGACATCAGTTTGATTTACCTTGATTAATGGAGCAATTTGCTGTACATTTTTCCAAATGCTGTAATCAATTAGAACTCAAAATAGATTAGAAAACCCTTTATAGCATGGCCGCAATCCAAAAGGGCTAATCCATCAAGAGATAGATGTACATATTTTTTTCCAAACATACAGTGGATAAAGATTTTTGTGTTAAACTAATTTAACGCAGTTCAGGTTTTCACAGCTAGGTACCAGGCACTCTTGGTATCGGTGATTGTTAAAATCAATTGAGAGGAAAGAGTTTTGTGAGTGCTGCTCCACTTTGGTCCAACTTCTCAAGCTCCAGTCCATTCTCATAATAACACATATGAAACGCCCAACTCGTTATAGTAATGTCAGGATAGATCTTCTTCCCTCAGATTGGCATTGACAACCATTTGCAAACTGGTCCCGGGATGCTCTTTCAATTGTATCTCTTCCTTGTCCCTTTGAATCTTCTGTGTTTTACTTTTCTGAAATACTTGAAGTTTCCTCCTCTACAATATGTTACATAACTCCTCCAACTCCATATCTGCTCCTTTATTTCTCTCAGTTTGAAGTAATAAAAAGAACAAGCATTTATGGAGTATTTGTTATAGAACAGGCACTGTGCTATGTGCTCATTATGTAATATTGTCTGTAATCCCAGGCATTATATGTACTGCCCTGGGATGCAGTATTTTTTTAATGATTGCCTATAACAAAGTACTCACTGACAAAGGGACTCAAAAGTCCTGGAATTAAGTTTTAGGTCTTCTAACTGGATGTACAATTTTTCATCTCTCAAAATTTGCATCTCATCCTCAGTAAATAAGAATAATGATATACAAAGTACATAGTTGTTGGTAGTATCAGTTGAAAGGATATGAAATTATTAAAGTTATTTATTTAGCACTTCTCCAAGTGTGGTTTATCTTACCTTTTGTCTGGTCTCAAGGAACTTGTGATTTAGTTGCTCTTCATTTACATTTTATGTAAAATTACTCTATAAACAACAAGTTAGTGTAACTGCAAACTTTAAACAGGAACGAGAGAAGAACTGCCTGTACAACCATTGATATTGCTGCTTGGTTCTTTATGAATTTGCCAGGACCTCACAAAATGCTTGGGACATGGCTGGCCCTCGATACATACACCCAAAAGAATGAACACCGCTATAGTTCAGAAACTCCAGAGGGCAGGCAGAGACTTGGGTTCCGATCCCAGTTCTAGTTCTATACCTCACAGACTCTGGTAAATTCAGCCACTGTGTCCTCAGTTTCTTATCTTTAAGAGGAGAATTTTAAACCCCTGACTTCATAAGGTTGCTATGTGGAACAAATAAAGCTGTCCTTGTGGAAATGCCTTGTAAACTATAAAGAGATGTACATGTATAAGACGACCAACAGACTTGACTTGCACTGTTAAAGGAATGCATAGACATTCGAGTGCTAAGCTTTGAGACTCTCAGAGGATTCCCTTCCAAAAGCCTGCAACTTGAAGTCCAGCGGTTTATTCCATTATTGCAAATTACCATTTGTCTTCTTGACCTGACATTTATTGAATGAACCACAAAATCCTACAAATCCACTACTTAGCTTATTTTTGGCAGACAGGACAATTCACCACTCTCTCCCTGCAGTGTGCACCACTGTACTGATAAGAGTCTTGACCCCTACATGGAAGGGAAAATGTCTTTCTTCATTCCCCAGCACCTAGCTCAGTGCCTCACATAGTGCATGTTTGCTGTGTGTTCAATAAGTGAATGAATGTATAAATCAAATGACTTTTTCCAGATATCCATGAAGCCTACCACAGTGCCTGGTCTGCTGTAATTAGTTGCTCATTTGTTTATTTGTTTTGTTTATAAGAAGAAAGGTTGAATGCATGTTTATCCAATAAGTTAGTAGCAGTGATGGTACATATAGATCTCTTATTTTTAGACCATTATCCAACATGTAATGCAATGGTACTCATCATGGCTTGTACCATTACTAATTGATTGAAACTTGTGCATTTTTTGTCATCAGCTAAAATTCCAATGGTTCAGAAGAAACAAAGGGCCATGTCACTGTGTTTCTTAGAGCATGTAGTTTGGGTTAGTTGTCCAATAGATAATCAATAAAAGTGGTTTTATTGTAGAAATCCAGGAAAATTAAAGAGACTATTTGGATGTTACTTCTGAGAAAGATTGAGTAGGAAGTACTTTGTGTGGTCTGATAATGTATTTATTTATGAGACTAAATGTTTATCTAAGCCTCCAGAAGATCTCTGGCTTCATTTTGGTGTGTGTGCTTTTGTGTTATTTTTCCATGGTCACAACAGCCCTATCCTTCTGGGGTCCAGCTGGGCTATGAAGTAATAAACAGACATAAAATTTGGCTCACTCCATGACAAGAAGTGGGAGCAACCCAAAGCCTTTAAGAAGTTTTCTCTGAGTTGTGAATGTACCAGCAACCAGTTGGTTCAAGTAGGGTTCAAGTAAGTACTCCACAATTGTGAAAGCTACTTATGACCAGCATATTGAAACTGTTCTACACAGTCAGTTGCTGTGCATTTGAGATGCAGATGTGTGTTTTTTTTTTTTCCCTTCGGTCTATGCTTTGACAGCATTTAGCAACATTGAGTGACTTTTAACTTTGATAACTAACCCTGGATATGAGAAAAACTTTTTTTTTTCTTTCCTTATTATACGTTTCCCTTTGTCAGTTAAGAATTCAACAGAAGCTGATGTAAATCAGCGATACTAATTCATTTGGGATGGCAGAACTAATTGTGTTCAAAACCACTGTCTACAGTACCTTACTGAATGTTCCATAGAGGACAGATCCTTTCCCAAGGCTCGTCGCAATGCACTACTTATGACAGTGCTCAGACAGACTCCCACATGATGCAGAAAAATCTCTTCAGTTGCAACTGATAGACCATTCATTCACCAATCTATTTATTTTGTAAGTACTGAGTGAATAAACTTGTGCCAAGAAAAAAGTTGAGTGGTGAAACCCATGGCATATTTCTTCTGGGTGCTCAGTTTGTGGCATGAAAAATGAAGCATCAGTGTCCATTTCCACAGCACCAAGCAGACAGTGCTCCTGGCAAAGAGGGTGTGTGGTGGTCCAGCAGCTCGGAAGAAAGAGTGGCCACTTCCTCAGGTAGACAAGATGAAGGAGATGAAATTGGGAAACCCATCATGGGCCAAGGGACACTTCAATGGTATCAAAAAGATGTGTGCAATATTTAGTTATAAATGAGGAAAAGAGGTGAGAACACAGCCCAGCCAGAGGGAAAACATGCTCTCCACCAGCTCACGGTACCTTCCTGCTCATTGAATCCCATGGATCCAAGCATCTACTCCCTCAGAGCCTGTCTTGAAACACTAATGACAACAAAATTTACTGTGCTTCAGGCATCACTGATAAATATTTTCCCCAGTTTTGTGGAAACTGGAACTTAAACATTTGTGTCACTTCCTCACCTTCCTAGAGCTAGTTAATGGAAGAGCAGATTTCTAACTTAGTTTCTCTTACCTTTCATGTGTCTCCTTAAACCCCATGCTAATGATATTCTTGGGCACATGATCTGAGCAGTTCATAGAGAAAGAAGGCAGGAAAAGGAAATGTTTACTGGCAGCACCTAGGGAGATGGTCCCTTGGAACTGATTTGCCCAAAGCCCTGAATATGGTCATGAGACCTAACTCCCTAGCCCCACCATCGGATGCTGCGCTCATAGCGGCAAGCAGAAAGTCACAAATGTTAAGCGCTCACTTTCCTCTAGATTGCACCGTGATATTGCAACCCACCGTCTCAGCTCATTCCCACAGAAAGCAGGTGAACAATGAATTACTTTCTCCATTTTGTGGGCAAAAATTCTGAAACTTATGTAGTTTCGAGATGTATTCAAATTCCTTCAGCCTATGTCTACCAAGGCCAGCACTTGTAGGTAAGATATTTACCTCCAAAATCTGTCTCCGTTTTACTCCTTTCCTCCACAATCTGCAATGTCTCCTTTAGTATATTACACAGCGATCATAATGAATACAGAAGAGAAAAAGAATATAGCGGAAATAAAAGACAGAAAAGGAGGAGGGGAGGAGAGAAAAATGGTAGTCAGTACGCATTTATGTAAAAGTTACATGCATGCTATAAAGAAGCTACCAGTAATAAATGATATTCACTAGGATAGGACATTGGCATAAACATTCAGGGGAAATTTTTCTGGCTTGGATTTTGAAAAAGGGAACTATAAGAGCATGTAGGGTTTTCAGTGTTTTGCAGCAACATATTGGACACAGGAGGAAAATCTGCACGACAAGCCTAGAAAAGCGGCAGTGTTGGTGATTACAGAGAAATTTGCTGAAACACTCACAGAAAGACCACGCCGCTCTCTTACCCCGAAAGTCCGCGCTCTTTGTTTATTAAATTAAATGATGGATAAAATGTTCATGCTTTTTTCTATCAGCCTGGGGGAATCATTAGTCAAATAACTATTGCCCTTACCTCAAGTTATATTTTCATTGTATTTGTTACATGTCTTCTGAGCTCTGGCTATTGGAATGGGCTTTATATCTCTGCAAGATCCGTTAAATCTCGACTTTGCTGATAGCAAGCAGCTCAGAAACAAAACAAAACAAGACAAAAGCCTTGGAACTATAACATATTTCCCTGCCGCCTTCCTTCCTTTTCCTCTCCTCCCGAAGCCCTCCCCTAGAGAACACTAGAGAAATAAAAATAAAGTCATAATTAAGAAAAGGACTAAGAAGAAATTCCACGCATTTAACCAAAGTTCCATCTCTGGACCCAGGAGGATTGGCGCATAGCGGTGGTTACGCGAGAGGAAGCGTGCAGGGAACTCATGCTGTGCTTTCAACACAAACACAGCTCATAAGGAATAGTTTATCACATAAACCATCTCTTTAATTCTGCAGAGTAAAGGCAAGACCTCAAAAGAGGCTCAGATACCACCACCACGGCCACTGGGGTCTCCCATTTTTGGAGTCCCTCTGGCCCAAATAGCTCAGAGCAATTCACAAACATTTATTGATGGAACCCCGTGACCCTTCCCCCAAGTGAATACTTTAATATCCTATTCTATAGAGGGCAGAATGGTAACATGGAGAAGTTCAAGGCTCTTGGCTGCCTGCCATGCAGAGAAAACTGAGTAGTGGCTGGATTCTGAAAGAAAAGAATCACCAGGTGCACAGCGGATTATTCACGAAATGTGGTGAAAAGAGCACTGTGCTGTAAGGCAGAAGATCTGGGCCCTGATCCCGGCTCTGTCCCTCACTCTCTGGGAGCCATGGCCAGTGCCCTTTCTCTCCCCGAGTCTCAGTTTCTCCAACTGTAAAATGGGAAGTTGAAACAGAAGATTTAAAAACACGTCTACTTCTAAAAGTGATAAATTCTGTATTCTCCAAGCCAGAGGACAAGGCAGGCTGCCTAATCGGGACAACTCCTAAAGCCTGTGCCATGCAGGACCCCTGCAGCCTGTCGCATTCCCACCTTCCATTCCAGACTTACTTCTGCTCACCCTTCTGCAGGTGCTGCTCCCTGACTCCTCCAGGTCATAGGAATTTTGTAGTTTTCACAACTCCTGACTGTTTACTGTTCCACATGGAAAGAACTCAACAAATATTTACTAAATTAGCCAGATTCTGTGTAGCTGAATCCCGACTTCATCTGCCCTCATCTGACCTGTGAGACTCTCAAGCTCTTGAGAGTAGAATTAAAATGCTTATTAAGTCTTAAATATCTGAATAGATCTTAAACCTTAAACCTTAAATATCTGTTGATAGCAGCCTTTTCTATATCCATCCGGATTTTAAAATCCTGATGGCACATGTCCAGGCAGATGGTTTTTAATGTTGTAGGTCCGATTTAAGGCTCCTTGATTCACTTTGGCAATTATCGATCACCTATTCTTTGCCAAAAACACCAGTAGGCTCTGCAGTTACAGAGATGCCCATGGCTTCGTTTTTTTCTTCAAGGATGCTGTGCTCCCCAGAAGACTGAGACAAGGCAAATGAATACTGAAATGCAGTATTGGGATCACTTCAGTAACAGAAATATAAACCAGATAACCAAGGGGCTGCAGACAAATAAAGCCTGAAGAGGCCAGTTATCACTCACATTACTCCCGAACTTGTTTTTCCTTAGATCCTAAAGCAAGAAAGTGATGGCATAAGGATTTCAACTCTGATGACATTTCAGTGTGCGTGGGGGAGGGGGAGTTAAGCTAGACGCTACTCTGAAGAGAATGTTGTGGACATCAACACAGTTTCCAAACTAATGGATACCAAGGTGCATGCTGCTTTTACAGAAAGTAGGTCATTGGAGACATTCCATGGTATCATCTATAGGACTGTTTCCACTCCTTCCTGGCTTACTTTCCATAAATGTAAAATGGGGCAGTTAGATGAGATAATGGCAAGGATGCCTTCCAGCCCTGGTGTTCTGTAGCAACATGGAACGCAGACAGCCACTTCTCTGTTGGTGCTCACAGTAACCCATCGAGGCTGGGCACTGATGTGGAAGGAGGAAGGGAAGGAGACAGGGTTGTTTTTGTCCTCCAGGAACTCTGGGTTTGAAGAAAGGTGAAATTCAGAAACAATCTGAAAGGAAATGGAGCATCAGGAGAGGATTTCTCATTACAATATACTGCTTAGGATGCAATGCAAATTTTTAATCTCTTGAGGTGACAATGAGTCCATACTTGTTATCAAAAGTCACGGTGCCAGGCTCTGGCTTTTTTGAGATGACGTGGGTTTTGGTGAGTTTCTCAGGCTGTCCTCAAACTCCTCACCAGCCTTCTGCCTCAGTTCCTCAGTAGGTGAGATTACAAGTGTATATCATTACACCCAGATCTAGGTGCTGACACTTTAACTGAATAGGTTGGAGACTTTCAGGGATTTGTTTACTCTCATGAAGCTTTATTTATTCTCCATACAGTGGATTAAATAACCTTGGCCCTGCTCATGCCTTGTAAAGTATAAAGGGCTATATGGAGGTTTTTCTCGAGGTATTGTTGCTATTGTCATAAAGAGGTCTAATGCTTTAATCAAAGGATAACATTATATATACATGTGAAAGACTGTAAGCGAAAGAGTTTAAGATCCAGGAGTCATAGAATGTATCCCATTCTAGGCTCATTGGCCATAAGCTTAGTCTATGTTTCATAGAGCAGTAAGTACATGCTAAGAAGAGCTAGTAGGCTTTTGCAAGTATATCGATCTATAAAATCAGAGAAAAAAAACTGCTAATAATTTTCAACTCATCCCGGAGCAGAGACACATGTAACCCTGATTGCTCATGGCCATGGAAGTGTTTCGACTTAGGAATTTATAGAGGGCTTGTCTGCATTTTTAAGCAAGATAACCAGCCCTCTGGAGTTCACCCTGAATAATTGTTTTTACAAAAATCTTTACGAGTATATGATTCTCACAAGCTGGGATTTGTGCAGAGATTTAAATTTCTTGATAGAGAAGGTGAATTTTTAATTCACACAGACGTCAACGAAGACCAAAGCTAGGATATCAGCCCCCTCTAGTGGCAGTGTTCAGCCAGCGCTCACGCTGCTTGGGGATGTGGGCAAATAAATTGCGGACTCTAAACTTTGGGGATGGGGTGCGCTGTAGAGGTCACAGCACACCCTGGAGAGAACCTCCGTGGGGAGCTCTTGTGGGAAGCAGGGATCTAGATCACAGCTAAAGACAGGGTGAGAGATGAGGTTGAGAAAACATACAGATTGACCCAGGCCTGTTCTATTTGAAGCTTGCTTTCCTCTAGTGATCATTTTTACCTTCAAGCACAAAGGTACATGGATTGAAGCTTAGAATTAAAATTCAGAACAGATGCAAACAGGATGCTGTGTTAGAAAGAGAGTCGGCTGTGGGCACCCACACATTCTCAGAGGGTCGCCGGAGTGGCCGCAACATTCAAGACATGAAATCCAGAGTTATTTATCTTTTGGCCTTTGCAAAAAGTATATTTTACGAAATATGTTAGAGAAAAAAGAAAACAAAATTAAAATATTCTGACCTGGGATACCCACACAGACACTCCCACATATGTTAGTTGGAATACAGTCTGAGAAATGCTGATGTGATAGTCCTTTTCCTGTTCCATAAATTTAACTTCCATGTTAAACACAAGACGAATGAGCCACATAGGACAGTAATCACCCGTAGTCCAATGCAGGGCCTGTGGAATGGGGTTGTCTTTTTGACGTGTGTACCGAGACAGAATGGCCACCCGTCTATATGCTTGGATGAGGTATGAGGGGAAGAGAGCCTTGTCAACTCACGACGTACTGAAACACGATGACCCCAAAGCAAACATTTTTCACTTCCTTTATTTTATTGGTACATTGTTGTTACACAATATGCTGGCATTTACTATTGGGAATTTGTATCTTACAGAATCTATCTTTTTTTCTATATTTTCCCCATTCCCCTGCCCTCCCTTCACCCCTTCCACCCTTCCCTAGTTACAAAGACTTTGTTTTCATTTTCTCCTTTTCTCATATTGTTTTTTCTTTTCCCTTCTTTCCTTTCCCATACCCCTTCCACTTTCACTTCACCTTCGGACCATTTTTTTTTCCTATTTTACATTTTCTATTATAAATTTTGATCCTTAAGTACACTTTCAGTTTCTCACACCAAAGAAACTATTTGGTATTTACACACTTGTGTCCTATTAATTTTACTTAAGAGTATGGCCTCTGTGCATCCATTTAGCTATAAATGTCTCCAGTTTCTTATTCTTTATGGCTGAGTAGTACTCCAGTTTGTATGAAACACACACACACACATTTTCTTTATCCAGTCTCCAGTTGATGGGCAATTGGGCTGTTTCCAAGTTTTAGCTATTACAAACTGCAGCTATGAACATGGATACACATATATCGCTGTGGTATGATTCTTTTAATTCTTTTGGAAAAATACCCAGCATGGGAATAGCTGAGTCATATGGCACCTCTAATCCTATTTTTTTTTTTTGAGGTAAACAATCACCATACCCACCACCACCCCATGACCTCACTTACCCAAAACAATATACTGCACATTCCCTTAGCTAGTTTCTGTCTGAATTAAATATTGCAAGGGGAAAGAGACGGACCATTTCTCATTCCTGATGAACGTCTCATTCTCTACATCTAGCAGAAGATTAAAATGAGGTATAATTAAATTGATGCAATGCTTCTCCAACTCTAGTTGGGGAAATCTCTGGAGAGCTTGCTTCATTCCTTGGACCTTCGTGACTGTATGACCACTAGTTTTTGTGTATTGAGTTCTCCTTGTTCCTCCAGAAAATATCTATTGAGCAGGAGCCATTAATTATCCACTTAGTCATAAAGCTCATTTGGCTGACATACATTTTTGGGGAAATACGCACCAAATTCTTAGCCTGACAAACTTCTGCCTGCAGATCCACTGCAAAATAATGATCTCTTCAAGCTCTTACCCAAAGCAGTTAGTCTTCATTTCTTTTCCTTTCTGTATTCTCTAAGGTCATTATGAGTCTGTAGTCAGTTCGAGATTTCTCAGACATGACTAGGTCTGGTCTTCTAGACCTCTAACTTGCAACCTGTGTACTTCACAGCTCTCCAACTGAGCTCCACAAAACCTCTCTTATTAGGCCAAGGTTAGAAGAGAGAATGCTGTGTTCAATGATGAGGATGTCCGACTGCTCTGTCAACATTTAAATCGTACTGTCTGGACCCCATAAAAATGTTATTTCTCAGTCCTGTCACCATCCGCACTGTTGGGCAGTAGGGATGGACCATTCTGCAAGTTGTCCTTCAAGGACTCTTGAACCTTCTGTATAATGGCTCCAACATCCTTCAGGCATTACACCTGCCCTTTGGAGTCACTCCACACCACCGCAGAGGATGGGACAGAGCAGGTGAAGGGTGTAGAAGCGAGGGTTAGAAGTGTTCTTCCTAAATTCTACCCATATTCCTTATATGTTGTTAACTGCCATGGGAGATGGGTTTAGCTGTGTTCCCAGGAGGGTAGCACGACATCATTTAGGGGAAACGTCGTATTGCTTGGGCCTTGGATTTAGCTTCTAGCTCCAGAATATTTATTTTATTATTTTTCCCTAGAAATAAAATATACTCAGCCCCCTCCCAAAAGAAATAAGCCAAAGCCTCACCAAGTCATTTCATTCACATCAAAACTGGAGAGACTCGGCTACTGCAGTCTTTAGCATTAGCTCACAATGTGGGCTCTTGTGCGCTAGATGCCTGCAGAGAAATTAAATGGAAGACACGCAGCCGGTTACTGCACTACAGTAACTCTGAAGTCCCTCTGGGGAGACACGGTGAAGGTCCTCTATGGAGAATCACAGAAGCGCCCTGGCACACTCTGATTCTGGTCTCCGTGCAAGGCTTCCACAAACATCATTCTCTGTGGCCACAGTGCGAGCATTACACGCCTGGCCGCACTTGAGGTGGGAGAGGGGCGGTGTCCTCCCTGGGAGCTACTCCTACTTCACAGCCGTGTTTCTCAGGTAAGAGGTTGTTTTAAGGTTTGCCAAGCACTTGCAGGGTTTTGGATCCGATCGTGGTTTCCTGACAATGTTGTTCCCTCAAAAGCATCGGACGCCTGTGACATTTTGATTCCAATCTGTTCCACGTACCAGTGACTACACCCAACATTATGTCCCAGACACGGTTCTTCAGTTGTTTGAGTTTCTTTGCTTCCTCTTCACAGGCTGCCTTATGCTCCCTCTTTACATACTGGCAGCAAACCTGAGGTTATTTGCAACAATAAACTTGAGAAAGAAGGGACGCTCCTTCAAAACGACCCTTACCAAAGGGCTGAGCAACTTTTTCTTTTGTTAATTGCGAATATTTACTAGACACCAACTATTTCAAGCGGTTTTCCCACTTATCTTTCACTATTTGAGATCTGCAGGGTCAGGACTTTCACAAAACCCTTAATTCCACAGATTTCTGGAGTCCTTTCGATTCCTTTTCAATTGAGTTTCCAGACTAGAAATTTTATTATGGTGCACATCTCTTCCTTGTTACCCCTTGTCAATGTCAGCCAAAAGAAGTTAAGATATACTTTTTATCTCTTTCTTTCCAACGATATCTCCTAGAGCTACATTTGTCCAAGCAAACGATCTGCTTCACAAATTGTTGCACCCAACTATTTTACCAAATGCTCTTGTACTACCTAATGCGGTCCCTCATCTGCGTTCCCTCTGATATCAGTTTCCTAGCTGACCAACCATGAAGCCAAAAACACATATTTATTTTTCTGTGGCAATACTGTCATTTCTGTTACCAATTACTATATTAGTCAAGGTAATTTAAATTCTGTATCAAACCACTCCAAATCCCAAAGGCTTTTTTCACAATAAAAGTTTATTTCTTGCTGACACCACAGCTCAATGCAATTTGGCACAGGGAGTCTGGTCCCAGTAGTCAATAAACTACCCAAGTTTCTTCTGGGTAGCGAATCTACTGTTGTATGAGATTTTGTTACACATTCGAATAACCTTAGCAACTTCCAAAAGGTCTGTGCCCAACATCCATGCTCTGTCCATTAAATCAGAGTGTCTGGGAATAGAAGCGAGCCGCCAGTGTTGTTTTAATAGATTGCCAGATTTTTCCAGTATGCAGCCTTAGAACAACAGGGAGCAAACTACAGCCCAAAGGCAAACTCTAGCTCACAGCTTGCTCTTACATATGAAGTTTTATTGGAAGGCAGTGGAGCCCATTGGAGTATATGCTGTTGATGGCTGTATTTGCATTATATGGTCCACAGCATCTAAAATATCCACTCTCACGCCCTTTACTGAACAGGATTGCCGGCCTCCCACTCTGGAATCTAGATCCCAACAGAGACCAGACAGAGGAGACAGACAAGGAAAACACTAAGTTTTGAGAGACATTTAAAAATTCAAAACTAAAAAGTAAAAATATCTATTCAGAGTCTTTTCATGCATAACTTTCAAAATTTTATGTTATTGCTTTTGGGATCCTGATTTTTTTTTTTTTTTTTTTTTTGGTATCCTGATTTTTTAAGCTTTGCTTTCTTCCATATCCTGAACATGTTTTAAGGAAGACTTTAAATTCTATTTTTCTACTTTCTTGATGTGACAGAAAAATTCAGATTTTTTATTTCTTATTGAGTTACTTTTAATAAACTATTTTAAAAAATGCTTTGTTTTTATTAACTATTTTAATGTGAAGTTGTCCATGATATTTTCATGACATTATTGATTTCTGTTGTGGCTGTAGTTATATTTTATTTTCCTTCTCTCATATTATTCATTTGTGCCATTATTTTTTTATCTTGGAAAACTTTACTTATAAACTTTCAGTGATTTATATATTTCTTTGGCTTTATTGATTTTTGTTTTTGATATTTGTTTAAATTTTATTGCTTTTTTCTCATGTCATTATTTTAAACTCATTGGTCTTATTTCCTTTAGTTGTTATTTTCTAACTTGTTTAGTTTGGCACTTACATTAATGATTTGCATCCTTTTATTTTCTTATTTGATTGTATTAAAATATCTCTTTAAGTCCTGTTTTCATGATATTTTAAATTTTGATAGGCTTGTGTTTTACTGTCATAATCATTTTGCCACAATATGACTTTACACAATTTCTTTGCTGTTCTATGATTTGAGTTTTAAATATCTAAATTTATGTGATATTTTAGTTAACACTTCTGCTACTGATTACTTAATTATTCATTGTAGTTAAGAACACATACTACTGGAATATGTTAAATATGGCTTTATAGCCTCATTTTATGTGGTGTCTCTGTAGAAAAATATATAACTCCATAATCATATGTATGGCTCACAGTCAAGGTAGTACAGTATCTAAAAGTGAAAAATCTTGAACCCTTGGTTCAAATCCCAACTCTACCTATTAGTTGTGTATCTAGAGCTGAAGAAAGCTAATGAGATCAGCGTGTTTTTCTGAGCTTCAGTTTAACCATCTGTAAATTGGACTGTAATACCTGTTTTGTATTGCTGTTAAAGAGATTAAATGAGTTAATATGTATAAAAGCTTAGAACTTTACTTGACACTTTGGAAATATTGTCCATTATATATGTCCTTTACATCAATGTTATTAATTACATTTGTCAAGTCCTCTGCACTTCCTTTATTGTGTCTGTTTGACTTAGGGTGAGAACATCATAAAAATTCCTCACAATGTCAGCAGTTTTCACATTTCTCAAATTTTCTTGTTTTTGCCAAATATTATTATTTTACTTTATATAGTCTGATGTGTTTTACTAGATGCATCAGATTTTTTTTTTTTTTTACTAGATGATGTGTGCATTTTTAGTCTGAAAATTAGGTTTTTCCTCAATTCTTTCATGGCTATCCTGAAAACTCTACTATGCATAGTTAACAAACTCCAGAGTCTGTCAATCAGTATCTTAACTGGAATCCCAAATTCAAAGATTTCATAACATACAAAGATAGTGTTTGGTCATTAGTTCTATGATTTTTATTAATGTGTATTTTGGTATTCTACTGAAATCTATAAATTAATCATTATTACAGATATTATATTATATAGGTGATACTTTTAATCCCCCCCCCATATTCCAAACTGTTCTTCAAAATCTTTTTCTTCCTCTGGGAGCTAATCCTTTATACATTGCTCTAGTGACACCTGCTGGTCCTAATACTTCATTTGTCCAGCTCATTCTAGAAAGATAAATTTGTCAGATACACAATTGAACTTCCTTGTTTCTTTTAAGTAGTTAATTTAAAGTTATTTTGTTAATGTTCTTTTATTTATATGGTTGAAAACGCTACACTTGCCCATCTATTATTCTTTTGTATGTACACGGTTTCTTTTTATGGCAAGTTTTATGATGCTTTTTGAATTGTTGCGGTGATGTTCTTTATTTACAGAAGAATTTGTATGTTTAGACCATCTCATTTCATCCTCTATGCCTCTGACCTATTTCTGACAGGATACACCTCTCAGTTTCTTTGTGTTGTATTCTAGGAATATTTTCAGAACTATCTTAAAATAAGAGATATCTTAAAATATCTCTTGAGTGATGCCCAATCTGCTGTTGAATTCATTTACTAAAGTTTTGATTTAATTATCCTATTTTAAAATTATTATTATTATAATTCATAGGTCAGGTTTTTGCAAAAAATGTTCCTGGTCACCACATAAAATGTTTTGAGAGGCCTGGGGATTTAGCTCAATGGTTCTGCAGCCTGCCTCACAAGCATAAGGTCCTGAGTTCTATCCCTGGTATAAAACAAATAAACAAACAAACAAAAATGTTTTGAGAATAGTAAAAAGAAGCAGTTGGTCATTTTTAAAAATTATATTGTTTATTGGTACAATCTAATTATACAAGGTCAACACCCAGTTGGTCATTTTTGAAAGTTGGCTACTTTTAAAATTTTCAGGCTCTCCTTTATTTTAAAACTTACCTAATTTTATATTCTATATCTAGTGGAAGTAATATTTACATTTTTATTACCACTGATACGACTCATAGTAGCTTTTTTCCTCAGATGCTTTGTAATTTGAGTCATGAGCCCATATTTGGTGGAATATAATGTGCAGACATTGTAGGGAGCTAAATTGGGTGTGCTTTCCTCCAGAGATGATTTACTCCCACGTCTGCTGGGAAGTAGGATATGTATGACTTTGAGTCTCCTTTTCCTCCTCCCAGAATGAAGATTTAATGTGTCTTCTGTGCAATCCTCACACTTCTTGGAGGATCCAATGGTTTCTATCCAGATCCTAATGTTGCCATAAGTATTTGTTCCCAGGGAAATCCTACTTGGTGTCCTTTACAAGTTACCATATCATCCTCCCCAATATTATTCTAGCTCTCCTCTCTTTTTTTCCCAGTTCTTTTCTATTTCTGTTTTTGTCTTTGGAAGTTTCCCTTCTGCAGCAATTACTGTAAGCATGCTATAGATATATTATACAGTATGTATTGTTCTCATTTCATTACATTAGGAAACAAAGTATCTAGTCCTAAGTATCACCAAGGGAAGAAATCTTTTTTACCTTTCAGACTTCCTTTATGCTCTCAATGAATGGCTATTTCTCCAATATCTTATTATCTCTTAAATGTGTTCAGCACGGATGTTCTTATTTCCCCCCTTCATTGAGTTTACTGGTATATTTTAGGTACATTTACATTTATTATTGGGATCTTGTACCTCTACATGACAGGTCTTGGTTCTCATTTTTCCCCCTTGTCCCTGCCCTCCCTTCACGTCCTCCTCAACTCCCTGTTTACAAATACTTTATTTCCATTTTTGCATTTTCTCATATCTTTTTCTTTTCCCTTATTACCTTTCCCCTCCCTTACCATTTCCCCTACACCTTTAGCCCCTTTCTTCCTATTTCACATTGTCCATTATATAATTAGGATCTTATGTACTATTACAGTTTATTCTTCCTCATTCTTTATGGCTGAGTGATATTCCATTTTATAGAAAATCCATATCTTCTTTATCCAGTCTCCAACTGATGGGCAAACGGGCTGTTTCCAAGTTTTAGCTATTACAAACTGTGTCCCCTATAGACATAGGTGTGCATATATCTCTGTGATATGATTCTTTTAATTCTTTTGGAAAGATACCCAGCAGAGGGATGGCTGGGTCAAATGGAACCTCTAGTCCCAGCTCTTTGAGGTATCTCCATATTGATTTCCATAGTGATTGCACCAGTCTGCACTCCCACCAACAATTAAAAAAGGTTCCTTTCTCCCCACCACCCCACCAACATTTGTTATTGTTTGATTTCTTGATAGCAGCCATTCTTTGTGGGTTAAGGAAGCACAGATGTTCTTATGTCCTCCAACCTCTTGCACATATTCTAGTTTAGGGCAGATTGAGAGCGGGGTGTGCATGTTTCTTTTGTTTTGAATGAACAATTCCCTTGTTGTTTTTATAAGTCCACCCAGTTGTCTAGGGACTAGAAAGAAAGAATCAAGACATCCCTCAACAATCCTGTAAGCTTCGCTCCACACATATCCTGATCAGAATCAAAAGTACCCTTCTGTTCTGGTCACTTGAAGTTAATAATATTTCCAGCATAACCTTGCCCAAATCAAGGGCAATCATGTTTACATTGCCTGAGACTCAAAAGACATTAGACATTCATCAAATTCGACATTAGCTGATATTCTCAAGCTGAGGTACTTTAAGGGCAGGTAAAATGTTAACTAGTACACAAATCCTAGTATGTGTGCTTTTACTCTATTTAATCTTAAATATGTTTATATTAATATAAGTGGATATTGTAGAATATAATTCTAAAGTGAAATATTAGATGTCAAGTTAAATTGACCCAAATTTCATCAAAGAAACTTTCAAAACACTATTTCTTATTGTTATAAATTTAGAAATTGTGCCCAAAACATTGGCCAATTAAATCAAGAAATATTCTACGAATGTAGTAAACATTATTTCATGTAGTTTTTACAGAAATATAATAATGGCTTTAACATTTTAAAATAAATTCACATAATTTATACCCTTGTCAGAAGACGAGAAAACATATGTAAGGATCTAGATATTATAAGGAAAACATTTCACAAAATTTATAACTAATTCATGATAGACCCTCTTAACTAAGAAGGGATAAGTTTTGCCTTAGTCTGACAAGGAATATCTACCAAAAACCTGTAACACACATTGTATTAATTTTGAATCAGTGAAGCTATATTTTACTAAGATTGGTGTTAGATAAGAATATCCACCATTACTATTTCCATTCAGTGTCATACGATATAAATAAAGACTTTCAGATACAGGAATATATTCAAAATAGAAAGCATGGGAGAAACTAGAATTATCACATGGAATGATTTATGATAAAGTTTCTATTGCAGTGAAATGGAGAAATGTGATAGTTTTAATAAAAGGTGTGGGGTTCATTGAATATCCATATGGAAAAAATAATTTTAAACTCTACCTCACACTATACACAAAATCAACTCCAGATGTAGTACCAGTCTAAATAGAAAAGTAAACCCATGAGCTCACGGATGGAAGCACAAGGGAATATTTCCACAACATTGACATAGGCAAACATTTCTTTAAAAGATTAAAAAATATTAATCAGAAGAAGACAAAGTGCTGATGTATTTCAGTATATTAAGATTTTTTTCACCATCAAAAGAATTAACAAAAGTTTGAAGATGCAATCTCCACGCTGAGAAATTTTGAAAGCCAAAAGGCTCAGACAGTATGTAAAGAATTCCTATGACTTAATAATGTGATAGAGGCAACCAAATGGAGGAATGGACATAAACCTTAAATGCAGAATTGACTCTCTGTATTAGTGGGTTTTCATTTATAGATTCAATAACCAATAATATAAAATGTCTTTTTAAATGTATAGTATTTTTAATTGAGTTTATTGGTACATTTTAGGGATACAGTACAGTTACATTCATCATTGGGATCTTGTACCTTTACATGACAGGTCTCGGTTCTCATTTTTCCCCTTTGTCCCTGCCCTCCCTTCACCCCCTCCTCTACTCCCCATTTACAAAAAATGGTAATAAAATGTACTGTATTCATAGAGACTTTTTTGTCATTATACCCTAAAAATATAGCACCTATACAGTATTTTGCATTACCTTAGATGTTCAAGTGATCTAGAGATAATTTAAAACATATGGAGAGATACATGTTGGTTAATTATAAATAATATGACATTTTACCTAATCAAATTAAGCACCTGCAGATTTGGATATTCCTGAGGATTTCTGGACCCAAGCCTTATAAGTAGTGATGCATAACGTGTGGTGTGTGTGTGTGTGTGTGTGTGTGTGTGTGTGTGTGTTTGTGTGTGTGTTATATGAATAGACAGATGATGGTGGTGAAGATGAAGATGAATACTAAAATGAGGTGAACTAATCTCTGAGACGGAGATTTGTATGCAAAGGTCTTATTGAAAGAAGATTCTCAGGAATAACTCCTTCAAGAGAGTGAAAGAAGCATGGCTACGCTGAGGGAGAAATTGACCTTAGCCCTGGGAAATATCAAGTGTGAGTGATAAAAAAGAGTAAGTACACACTTCCTTGAGGACAGTGTAAACTGGAGCAACTGTGGAAAACAACAGCATTTTCTACTAAATCTGACTGTGAAAGTCAGAAATTCTGACCAATGTGAATCTTTTATGCATTTGCATGATGGTGGTATTTGTAATAACTAAAATTATAAAAGAAAAAATATCTATTAATAGTGGAGTGTATAAAAATTTTGTTACATAGTCACTCAATGAAATACTACACAGCAATGGGAGTGAATCTCAAACATAAATCATCATGAGAAAAGCCAAAGAGCAAAGTATAGGTCTTGCGTACTTCCATTTTTTCCTGTGGTACTGGAGACTGACCCAAGTGCCTTGTGTGTGGTAGGCAAGTGCTCTATCATTTAACTACAGTGCATCTCTTTCCATTTTTATTTTTGAGTCAGGGTCTCTCCACGATGACCAAGAAAACCTCAGAATTCTGCTCCTCCTGCCTCAGTCTCCCAAGTAGCTGGGGTTATAGATATGTGTCATCATCAAACCATGGAAATGGTTTCATTTATATAAAGTTTATGAAGTCCACATCCTTAAATTACATTATTAGAAGGCACAGAGAAAAGGAGAGTGAATGAATGGGGGATTCATGGTATATGACAGTCCGGTGTGCATTTTTAGTGCATTCTCTTTGTGGAAAAACACTGAAGAATGGAACCATAATTTATGTGTTCTTCTGCTCAAAAGTTTATGTAGTAAAAAGTAATTTTGATTGGTCTTCAAGTGAGTGATTTCATTTGGTGACCCACTCACCCCAACTCTTATTTTTCCAGTTAGAAATAAGCTCACATAGTATAAATTAACCATTTTAAAGTGTGTATTTTTGTGATTTGTAGTACATTCATGTGCGGCTCTCCTGCGTTGATTTCCAAAGCAATTTATTCATCCCAAAGAAACCCTGTACACATCAAATAGTCACTTCTATCCCGCTCCCTGCAGCCTTTGTCTCTGGATTTGTCTGTGTTGCGTGGTGCATACAGTAGAGCAATACAGTACGTTCTTTTCAGTCTAGCATCTTCCCAGTTAGCAAACTATTTTCAAAGTTCATCCATATCACTGTATACATTAATACATCATTCTTTTTTCATTCCATGATAGTTATAGACCTCCCTTTAAAAATTCATACATTGATTGTTTTCACCTTTGGGCTAACAGTAAGAGTGCTGTCACTAACATTCAGGCCAAGTGACTTGCATGAGTACCTGATTTTGCTTGTTTTCATCATAATTAAGTAGGAATGGAATTTCTGGGTCACATGGTAATTTTACTTCGAACACTTCTGAGGAATTGCCAAATTTCCTTCATGGCCACTGAACTGAATTGTGTTCTTAGTAATATGTGAGTTCCCAATCCATGCCCTCACCAACACATTGTTATTATTATTATTTTGGGGGCGGGGTTGAGACAGGGTCTCACTATGTAGTTGAGACTGACCTGGAGCTCACTATGTAGTCCAGGCTGGTCTCGAACTCATAGCAATCCTCCTGCGTCAGCCTCCTGAGTGCTGGGATTATAGGCATGAGCCACCACACTCAGCTCATAACACATTGTTATTATTATTATCAATATCTTAATGGGTATAAAATTACATTTCACTTGGGTTTTAATTTACATGTCCCAAGTGACTGATGAGGTGGAGAATTTTTTCATTTGTGGCTATTTTGTAACTTTTTTGGAGATAAGTTTATTTGAGTCTTTTCTTTTGCCCATTCTTTGAATGTGCTGTCTAATAATTTTTTATTTTTGAGCTGTAAGAGTTCTTTATATATTCTGGAGAATAGGGTTTATTTAATCAAGTAAGCTATTTCAAAATTATTCTCATTCTGTAAGTTCTCTTTAATTCTCTTAATGCATTTTATGCACACAAGTTTTAAAATTTCATGTCATCCAATTTATCAAATTTGTTAAAAAATGTATTGCCTCATGTCATGTTTAAGAATTTATTGACAAATTCCAAAGTCAGGAAACCATTCTTTGCTCACTGGATGGTCTTACATCCTTGTCGAAGTCAATTGGTCATAGAAGTTTGGGCTTAGCCCTGGCCTCTAAGTTCTCCATGGAATCATTCACTTATATATTTATCCTTATGAAAGCACCACACTAGGTTAATAACTGTAGCTTTCCATTTAGTTATAAGTTGTAAAGTACAATACCGTCAGCTTTGTTCTTCTTTTTCAACAAAGATTTGATTGTTGTAATCCCTTTCTATCTGAATTTAGGGACCAGGTTTTTTTATTAATTAAAAAATGTTGATAAATTTAACACAGGTTCTTGAAATATGTATGATTGTTTTGGGGAAGTATTGACATTAATAGCAAATCTCCAAATTTGTGAACACAAGGTTTTTCTTGTTATTTAGTTTTTATATTTTTCTGCTAGCAAACATTTTAAAAATTGTCTTTCCCACTTCCTTAGCTATCTTCATTTTTAGTATTTTATTATTTTAGATGTGAGTAAAAATGGAATTTTTTTAAAATAATTTTACTTTAGGGTTCTTCATTGTTGTTATATAGCAGTACAACTAATTTTTGTTTATTTACCCTGTATTGGCTTCAAATGTTGAAGTTAAGCTTTTCCACTAGGGTAATTTTGGTAGAAAAATGTTCACAAAGCTTCAGGGTTTATGACCTTAAAATAAATATCTAGAATTTAAGACAATTATTTTTGAATGCATTAGTATAATTAAACAAGGTTGGGGACTGAACCAGAAAAAGGAGAACATGAAAGGATAGATGTCCTTATTAGGGTCTGTGGTCCAACCAATGTGCTTAACTCTATTATCCAGAAGTAGCCAAGGAAAGCTTCAACAGATGGAACTTTTCATTAAGTCTTGTTTACAATGTTAGAGGTAAATTTCACACAAGGCCTCAATGACATTGAAAATAAAAATATTTCTAACTCCTCACTTTCCTGGAAAAGGTCAGTGCTTTTCCTTGAATTTAGTTCTTATTACCCAATAGTCATTTTCAACCTTTAAGGATGTATTTTTTTATTCCGTTAAGGAACAAGAATTATGCCAGATTTCCAGGTATCAGATGGACAAGCACAAAAATACACAATCCCTTATGGACCAATAATTTCAATTAAATGTAGAAGAGAGGTTAAAAATGGAAAATCATCTTTACAACAACACAGCAATAATTGTTGCAGGCAAGATGTGTCAGAGGATATTAAACTAGGTCAGAGAAAGGTAAACAGAAATGGGATTTTTGCACAGTGTCAACAAATCTACCAAAATATTTCAGGGCTTCAACATGAAAACTGGGAAGTATGGAGTGGAGAATTCCATCTGTCACCTCCTTAGCAAAATAATGAAAAATTGACATGGCCAGTTATATATACAGACTCTGAATCCTCTGATTTGATGTACTTTGGGTCTTATACGATTTCAACCAAAAGCAGTTCTGCTATC
Organism: Fukomys damarensis; assembly: GCF_012274545.1. Lineage (NCBI taxonomy): Eukaryota > Metazoa > Chordata > Mammalia > Rodentia > Bathyergidae > Fukomys > Fukomys damarensis. The sequence goes on along the minus strand of NW_022900948.1, from coordinate 31,510,302 downwards.
AGAAAAACTACCTGAAGAAAGACTCCCAAGATGGAACATTTCATCAGATCCTGCCTGTATGGTCAAAGGTAAATCTCAGTCAAGATTTGGAAGATTTATTGAAAAAAATCTCTTTTCCCTCTTTCCTGGAAATAGCCAGATATTTTCCTTGAAATTCTACTTAAATAGTATTCTGAAGCAAAAATATCTAAGAATAAATTGAAGCTGAAAGTCAAGAATATGTGCCCACCTGCGCGACAACAGACCCAGGAAGGACCCAAGGACCCCAGAGGGGCTTTTTTTCAGCTGCCTGCCTACCTGCCTGTCTGCGATCACCCGGCGGCGTGCGCGTGAGCTCCCGGCCTGCGCGTGAGCTCCCGGCCTGCGCGACAACAGACCCAGGAAGGACCCAAGGACCCCAGAGGGGCTTTTTTTCAGCTGCCTGCCTACCTGCCTGTCTGCGATCACCCGGCGGCGTGCGCGTGAGCTCCCGGCCTGCGCGTGAGCTCCCGGCCTGCGCGACAACAGACCCAGGAAGG
>NW_022900948.1:31492781-31503200 GCF_012274545.1 Fukomys damarensis | reverse complement strand
AAAAAAAAAAAAAAAAAGAATGTGTGCCCAGAAAAGAGATGTATTACCTATGTGGTTTCCAGTAATGGAAAATCTCAATACAATCAAGGAAATACTTTTAAAGAATGCAAACTGCTGGATTGTCTCCAAAATAATTGACTAATAGTGTTTAAAAATCCAGGTTATGTAAAAAAAAAAAAAAAAAAAAAAAAAAAAAAAAAAAAAAAAAAAAAAAAAAGAATATGTGCCCAGAAAAGAGATGTATTACCTATGTGGTTTCCAGTAATGGAAAATCTCAATACAATCAAGGAAATACTTTTAAAGAATGCAAACTGCTGGATTGTCTCCAAAATAATTGACTAATAGTGTTTAAAAGTACCCAGGTTATGAAAGCCACGTGTATTAGTTAGGTTTTCCATCTCTGAGACACAATATCTGATACCCACAATTGAAAGAAGACGTTTCATTTTGCTTACGGTTTCAGGAATTCAAGCCATGGTTGGATGGCTGTAAAGACAACACATCTTGGTAGTCTGGTTCGAGGTAGCCTAGAAGCAGAGCAGGGGAAGAGTGCCAGAGAGGAATGAGAAAGGAATATTCTATAGTTCCCAAGGCAGGCCTCTGTGATCCACCCAGACACAGTAAGGACTGTGCCTTACTAATCTGTTAGGTGTTTCCTAATGCAATGAGTCTGACATATCAGGATTAGTGTTCACAACTAGCAAATACAGTACCAAGAAACTGTCAAAGATTGGAGAAAACAATTGAGACGGAATAACTATAAGCAATACCAGATCCTATAACGACAAAAAACAAAAAAGCATTGGGGGAAAAAAAACTAATGAAATTCCATAAGCTTGCTACTTTCGTCAGTAGTGTTCTTCCAATAAAAATGATTTCCTAAGTTCATTCACTGTGGTGCACGGGTAGAATCCAACACAATTCAGTAACTTTAATTGAAATCAGTGTTTGACCCTTGCATAAAGTAAAAGCTGGTGTTAAATTTCTGAAGCCCTTTGTATCAAGATAACATCCACTCTCAGGAATTCGGAGTCTGGGGAACTGGAACCAAGTATACAAGATGGAAAACTGGAAAGTGCAGTCATGCGTGCTACAGGTGAGGGAGAGCATGTTGAAAATGACTGTTGTATGACATGGAATTTTGTGTACTTTCAACTTCATACATTATTTTGTGTGTGGACGAGAAATCATTTGTTGAAAGCACTTGGAATATTTCACCTACTCTAAAAACAAAGTAGAGGCTCCAGAAGAGACTTGGCTACTCAACGTGATTTTGTTTGTTCTAAGGCAATTGTTGAAATATGAAGACTAAAAACAGAAGGTAAGGTTTGGAAATACTGGGGCTTCTCACTATAAATTCCATGTGTATGTATGTTTAAAATGAATGACTTCCAGAATGTTTTGTGAAAGAATATGGATGGTTCTCTTGTTGTCATTCTATCTCACTGACTCTTCTCCTCAAAAATCCAACCTCATAATTTCAGTCAAATACTAAATCACATACCATTATTTAAAATGACTCAAGACCTGACCAAAGTAGACCCAAATTGACGGCAGTGCACTGAAGTGAATTTTTTTGGCACCGGGGATTGAACTCAGGTCCTTGCGCTTGCAAGGTAGTCCACCAAACCACTGAGCTAAATCCTGAGCCCTCTGAAGTGAATTCTTGAGAAAGAGCTACCTAGGGCTGAGGATTTAGCTCAGTGGTTCAGCCACCTGCCTTGCAAGCACAAGGACCTGAGTTCGATCCCCAGTACCAATAATAGTACCTATCAGCCATTATAACAAGAGAAGGTTTAGTAGTTCAAATTCATAGAGGAAGTAATCAAAACTCAGACACACTAAGCAGCTTGTTTAAGGACACACCTGGTGAGAAGCAGAACTAGTATTCGGTATCGGAGGAGTCTTATTGCAAAGCCTTCGCTGCTAGTGTTAACCCAGAGACTGCCCACTATGTAACATAGTTAAATTCACTAATTAACATTCAAGAGAGTAAACAACTGCAGGACATCCTAGTGTGTGAGGAAGAATTCATCGCAGGTGCTCTGAGAGCTTCCTCAGAGAAGGTGAGGGAAATTTGAACTGGGACAGAGGGGAATTGTATCAAATGCCTTTCTAAAATCAAGACTTGCACCTTCCAAGGCAGTGCCCCGTCTATCAGTCTGGTTGCCTTATCACCAGAGGAAATGAAACTGCCTGGATGATGGCTTTCATGTGTGCTTTTTATGTGGTTACAGGTTCCAAGCCACATGCAAAGGCAAAGAAGCATAACGAGGTCATTGCACTTTCCTTCGCTTATTCATCCCTGCATGGAACTCTGTGTCCTTTCTGCCTACAGTGTCCTTGGGTGACAGCTAATAATAACTGTTTGCTTTTATTAAGCCCCTTCTATGTACTAGGAATGATTATAAGATACTCACATCTAGAAACCTATTTACCCCGCATAATTACTAAACAAAGAGGCACTATTTACTTCAAAATGAGGAAATTGAGTATTAAGGTCATTAATATTTTGTAAAGATACACAACTAGATAATGGAAAACCAGGATGTAAACTCACACATATGGCCCCTGGAAGATAAATGCTTACGCCTCCAGTTTTCTCTCTCTCTCACCTTTATGATATCCTTATGAGATCCTGAATCTTGTGGAGAATTAACAGATATTCCCAGAGTGAGACACAGGGAAAATTGGGTCTCTAGTTACCTATGTGAGGGTCAAAATACCACACCCTGTTCCCCTAAACCCAGCGTCCTACACAAAGAGTTGACAATTCCTTTAGAGTTCCTCAGGAAGACACTGACTTTGTGTATCACCTGAACTAATTCCATTACTTACTGGAATTTCTTTTTGTGTCTCTTAGGAATTCTACAAGGACAAACCCAGATGTCTCCTCCAATCCATTCTCCATTCTTTGATTCGTTTCTGGCAGGAAAGATTAGGCACACTGGAAAGGAGAATTAGAGAAAGTTGAATAAAGCAAGGACTTGGAAGAAAAAGCATTTCACCCTTAAGCCTGCATGGGATGAGAGACAGAGCAGAATTCCCTGGACATGGCGCAAGATGTCCTGGCAGAACATGGAGATGGCTGTTGTCATAAAGCTTTGGCCACATCGGAGAAAAGCATTCACTGCCAAGACCAGAACCTCTCGGGGAAAGTGGGCTGAGTGGGAGATGATCAGCCCAGGCTCTCTCTCTCTTCCATTTGCCGATGCCTATTAGAAACCAGGGAACCAGGAGTCAGTAGGGCCGAGAACAGAACTTCAAAGGTAAAAGGAGACTAACAAGCAAAGATTATTCTTCCTCAATTTTTGTTCTGTTTGACTTCTAACCATCAATACTATAATGAACATCATATGTATATCTTTGCAAACTGGGTTTCTAATTTTGTAGGACAGATTGTTAGTGGTGGGACTGTCAACTCAAAGGATTTTGGAAAGTTAAATGTTTGCAGATGATACCAATTACTTGCCCTAGGAAATTCTGTAGAAATTTCACAAACATTGTATATATATCTTCATGAGCAGCAGATGTTCTTTTTTTGTTGTTTTTTTTTTGTTTTTTGTTTTTTGAGACAGGGTCTCACTGTGTAGTTGAGACTGACCTGGGACTCACTATGTAGCCCAGGCTGGTCTCGAACTCACAGCGATCCTCCTGCCTCAGGCTCCCAAGTGCTAGGATTACAGGCATGCACCACCACATCCGTCTTCATCAGATGTTCTTAATGTCCTAAAATGTGTTAATCAGATTGGCAAAAATTATTACTTATTGTTATAGCATGCATTTCTGAAATGACCAGTGAGATTGAGTATGATTTCTTAAATAAATAAAGAGATTGCTTCTGTGAATTTCCTGTTTCCATTAAGGAATGTTTAGTATCTTTACTATTAATCTTTATTTCACTTGCCTTACTTTCTCATTTATCTAACTTTTATTATTGGCCAGTCTGTGTGTTTCTCCTTTGTTGTTTAGTAGAATCAATTTTCCAAAACATAAATCTGACCTTCAACTTACAACTTGTCAGTGGCTGCTCCTTATCTTCTTGGAAAAGTTCAAAAGCCTTTGCTGAATTCAAGGGCCCTTTCACAGTGCAGGTTCTGACAAGCCCCTCTGTTATGCTTGCTTTCTCCAGCTGCTTCCTGTGTACTGGAATAAACCCGTGGCACTCTTTCACTCACCATCAGTGCCTTTGCACTTCATGTGTTCCCTTCCCAAGACTACTCTCGTCTTTACTCTTCTGACTCCCTCCTGTTTTCACAAGTTCATATAAACACGTCTCCTCCAATGCCAAACACGCTGTGGTCTCCATCATCATTCCAGTTCGAGCTGCAGATGGCTGTCAGACATGAAGGACCAGAAACAGTGTGCCGAGGCAGGAAGTATCGAGATAAATGAGCTTCACTGCCTATGTCCCAGTGGCCCACAGGCTGGTGGCTTCATTACATTTCCCACATAGAACAGAACGAGCTTCAGCAATGTAGTAATGATCTTCACTTACTACCAATAATTTTCCCAGAAAAGACTCAGAAGACATGATTGCTCCCAGAAAAGCCACATATTATTTGAGTCCCTTCAGAGTGACCTCATTAAGCTAAATGCAACATTGTGAGGTTACTTCAGATCACACAATTATAACGAAACTACCTTCAGCCTCTACTACCGAACACTATATTTTGATGCCTTCTGGCTCCAGGTGACAGAACATGATGAATGAGGCCACAAACTTGAAAAATCTCTGCTGTAATGAATGCAGCACTCAGTAGGCCCATTTCCTCAGGATTTGGTACACAACAATGCATTGGATATTTTAACTGTATTTTTTAATCCTTCCTTAGACAAACTCCAGTAATATAATCCAAGCCCTCCTGACCACCTACATTTTAAACAAACCTAATGCATGAGATCAGACTTACAGAGCAGTATATTCTTTCTAAAATAATCTTAAAAATAAATTTGACGAAACAATCCTCTCAAAAACTGGTGCTGTGGAGTGCTTAAACCAGGATTTGAGAGACACCATGTCTCAGAACACAGTGGAAAATCTAAAAGTCTTCGGACATGAAGAGACTTCAACTTTCTGAGCCTGAGTTTCCTCATCAGTCATCATGAGGATGAAGTTCTTCATCCACAAAATCCATACAGGATAATGATGAGGAATAAAAATAAAGGTCTGTGAAATGCCCAACATGGCACCTAGAAAACAACAGAAATAAATGGCAGTTTCTATTTCCTTTCATTTTTAAAAATCTTTTCACTGTTTTCCCCTCTACTCTGGATGTAGAAACAAACACAAGAGTGCCAAGTTAAATGGTTTATTGTCCCATTCTGGCACTAACTAGTGTTATTTGCTTCTTTAAATTCTGCATGTTTCCAAGAATTTTGCACGGCTCACACTGAGTAAGTGAGATACCCTAGTGATGAAAGATTCATATAGTTGAATGCAGACAGCCACATTTGTCAAATTTTTCCTTGGAAAAAAAGCATCGTGCTTCTTCAAAGCAAATGATGGAATACTCTCAGTCGGCTGATGTGAACGTGTTTTTGAAGGAGTTAGGTTCCTCCACCCTGCTTTGATGAGTACCTCTATGATTTCAAGTTGGGATGATGTGAAGAGGACAAGATCGAAAATTGCTTGAAATAATGGAAATCTGAGAAAATTGATGTTCGGCTGGTGACTGTCATTAGAGAAAAGCAGGTAAGGATGGAGTCTGAAAAGATTTATTAACTGCTTAAGAAATGGAGGCAGAAATAAAATATCCTACTTAGGGAGAACAAAACTATCTAATAACAATTTTAAGGTATTTGTAATGTTTGCATCTATCTTGTGGCAAAACCTACATTTTTTAGTAAAGCTTTGCATCCAGATAAATCTTGGGGAACTCTGCTCTGTGCTTCAGCTTGGTTTGATAAGGAGGTGAAATAGATATTGCCGGTATGAATACAGTAGCTTAATGAGTAGCAGATAGCTGTTAAACAAGCTGTGTATAAAAGAAAAATAAAACCAACACATGCTGGTCTCAGGCATGTATTTGTCATGTTGTGATGTAGTAGTGATGAAAATAACATGGTAAGGAATGACAAGTCTGGCAAAGTGCAATGAAACAGGAAGATGACCATTTACTTTATTTTTTTCAGCTTTAATTGAATTTATTGGTACATTTTCGGAATACAGTACAGTTACATTCACTGTTGGGATCTCGTACCTCTACATGACAGGTCTTGGTTCTCATTTTTTCCCCTTGTCCCTGCCCTCCCTTCACCCTCCTCCCCTTGGGATCTCGTACCTCTACATGACAGGTCTTGGTTCTCATTTTTTCCCCTTGTCCCTGCCCTCCCTTCACCCCCTCCTCCCCTCCCCACCTACAAGCACGTCATTTCCATCTTTTCTTTATCTCACATTTTTTTCTTTTCCCTATTACCCTTCCTCCTACCCATCCCACCTTCCCTACACCTTTAGCCCCTTTCTTCCCATTTCTCAATGTCAGTAATCGTATTAGGATCTTATGTATTGCTGCAGTTTATTCAGACCAGAGAAACTATTCGGTATTTACACATGTGTGCCTTATTTATTTCACTTAGGAGTATATCCTAAATATGTATCCATTTTCCTATGAATGAATCTATTTTCTTGTTCTTTATGGCTGAGTAATATTCCATTTTAAGAAAAACCACATCTTCTTTATCCAGTTTTCAACTGGTGGGCAAATGGGCTGTTTCCAAGTGTTAGCTATTACAAACTGTGCCGCTATAAACATGGGTGCGCATACATCACTGTGATATGATTCTTTTAGTTCTTTGGGAAAGATACCCAGCAGAGGGTTGGCTGGGTCAAATGGAATCTCCACTCCAAGCTCTTTGAGGTATCTCCATATTGATTTCCGCAGTGGTTGCACCAGTCTGCAGTCCCTCCAACAATAGAGAAGGGTTCCTTTCTCCCCACAACCCCTCCAACATTTGTTATTGTTTGATTTCTTGATAGCAGCCATTCTTTGTGGGGTGAGGTGGAATCTCAGTGTTGTTTTCATCTGCATCTTTCGAATGACCAGTGATGTGGAATATTTTTTCATATATTTACTTGCTGCTTTTACTTCTTTGTCTGAAAAATATCTGTTCATTTCAGATGCCCATTTTTGAATTGGGTCTTTATATTTGGGGGAGGCTGATTGTTTTGAGTTCTTTATATATTCTAGATAATAGTCCTTTGTCTGAGGAGCAGCTGGGAAAAAATTTTTCCCACATTGTACCTTGTCTCTTAGTTCTGTTGATGGCTTCTTTTGCAGTGCAGAAGCTTTTTAACAAGATGAGATCCCAGTTGTTGATTCTTTCTGCTAATTCCCGTGCTACTGAGGATTTGTTCATAAAGTCTTTTCCTATACCAATGTCTCCCAGAGTTCTGCCTAATTTACCTTCCAGAAAGTTTAATGTTTCTGTTTTAATATGTAGATCTTTAATCCACTTGAATTTTAATTTAGTGCATGGTGAAAGATAAGGGTCCATTTTTAATCTGTAGCAGGTTGAAATCCAGCTTTTCCAGCACCATTTATTAAAGAGGCTATCTTTCCTCCACTGAGGATGGTCAGCTCCTTTGTCAAAGATGAGGTAGCTGAGTACATCTGGATTTGTTTTTGTGTCTTCCAGTCTGTTCAACTGATCCTCAGGCGTGTTTCTTTGCCAGTACCATGCTGTTTTTATCACAGTGGCTTTGCAGTATAGTTTCAAATTGGGAATTGTTATACCCGCTGCCATGTGTCTGTTGCCTAGGATGGCTTTTGTTATTCTTGGTCTCTTATGGTTCCAAATGAATTTTTGGATTCTTGAAGGTGACCATTTTAAGAACATGCTGATTACGGAGTAATTTACTCCATGATGTGGTTGTAAGTAAGGAAAGTTTCTAGTGTGTATACTCCTCACCCCCCCTCCCAATTTTCTCTCTTTGGGGGTCCTGGGGAACTGGTGATAACCAAGGTGTTCACAGTGAGCTACATCCCAGCCCTTTTTATTTTGATACAGGATCTCACTAAGTTACTAATTTTCCTGGAGTGGACTCCAACTTTCAATCCTCCTGCCTCAGCTTTCCAGGAGTCAGGGCATTTTATCAATAATTTAAAAGATGAATAAAATCTGGCTGGTCCTATAGGTGGGAAAAATACAAGACTGGCAGAAGTAACAGATCACTCTAAAGCAGAGAAACTCATAAATTTATACAGATGAAAGGTAAATATATGGATGAAAGATATACAAACAAGCAGATAAATCACAGTCAAACATTCAGATAGGCAATAGATTAATAGCTAGACAAGCAAGTAAATCAGAGATCAATAAATAAATGATGTGTAACCTCTCTGGTATGACTGAAGAAATAAATGTATGTGGTGAAGTGAGGGAAGAGAAGCTAGGAGAAGTCAAGACTAGGTCTAAAAGCTTATTCTGTGTTTCTCCTCTGAGTCATTAGGTTGAGACATAACATAATTTTTCAGCATATTCTTTACTATATCCTTAAGGCTGACATAACCAGCTTCTGAAATAATATTTGATAAATGTCTGAGAAAATCGAGTAAGACAAAACTTATTGACCAAAACATTGATTTCTATTTGCACTTATGTCTTTTCCATCTAGATACAATGCCCAATCATCTTTATTATTATTCAAATCTGTTCTGTATTTTCAGAATGTATGGCATTCATTATTACCCTCAGGAATAGTGAAACACTCATCACTTTTAGACCACTCTCTCTTCTGTGAGGGACACGAAGGAAGGAGGAGAGATGGGACCACCTCAAGTTTCGTCTGCAGTCAGTGAAGTCATTTCCAAAATGCATCATGAAAATGGTAACTGAACCACAGAGCAAATGGGAGCGCAGGCATCAAGAAGTTGGTGGTGCCATGAGTACATTCTTGGGTGGAACAAACTTATTCATTTGTGCTCAACTGAGGTTATTATCTCTTTCATGGTAAGAGAAAGAACTGGGTGTGCTTGGTAGAACAAAACAACGGGGATGTCAGACTTGAAGAGATGTTAAGAAGTGATTCGATGGAAAACGGTTCAGTGGAAAGCATATGGGCTTGTACTCCCCCAATATATGTTAAAATTTCCAACTGATGCAGAGCTAGGATAGTCTAGACAAACTAGACAGCCTCTAAAAGTGTTTTCCATTTTGTTTATAAAATGAGGACATCAATACATGCCCTGTAAAGTGTTACAGAAGTTGCAAATAATATAAATGAGGGACATAGTACATAGTAGATAGTTATTAAGCAACAATAATTATTATATCAACTTCCTCTATATACCCTGTCTGAGAATTTAGCCTCTAAATATGAATGTGTTGAGTCACCAAATCACTAAAAATAATGTCAAATAGCGAGGAACAGATGTCAGTATCTTTTCTCAAATTTTGAAGCACCTGTCTTGTGTCACCAAGACCTAGAGCTCCATGTCCCACAGCCATGAACTCTGCCTCAGGTTTGATCTTGATTCTAGGTCAAATGCCTGAGTTCCTTTTTCAACTTTTCTAGCCTGAATCTCCTATGGAATATAAAAGAATAGATGGGTAGTAGCATAGCTTATATGACATCAATGAATTTTTTGACTTGTAGAAACTGTATGTTGAGAAGTTAGATTAAAAATCAAGAAGTAAAGAAAGTTTGTCTAATTGATATTACTGCTTTTGCTTGGAATTCTTCCAACATGCTGTACTTCAAATATCATCCTCAAAGTACATTTTAAAAAATAAATTAAGGAATCATTTGAATATTGTTAAGACACCATCACAATGCATCATCTATAACTTATTTTTTCCTATAAATTTGGAAAGTCTTCAACATTAGTTTTTCATTTTTGTCATAAATGAAAAAACAGACTGACATCAAGCAGAATGTTAGCTTTACATGATCACTTTTGCTTGGGAGTAATTGTGGCTTGAAAAAATTATTAATGTTGGGGCATTGGTTTTCTTACATACAAAATTAAAATATTATCTGTGTCATATGAGAATGTTGAGTATAAAACATTCAACAAAAAGCATTCTGAGACAGCCTTCCTGAAACACTACTCTTTCCACTTTCTGTTCTTCATGAACCACTCTCGATAGTTCTCAATTAAAGCTACTTATCTGTCCTTCAAGATGCTCTTTGCTGTGGCCTTAACCTACCTTTATTTTAAAAACATATATGCAGTAGGGGAAGTGGGAAGGGTAGGGGAAAGGAAATAATGGAAAAAATGAGAAAATGAAAAAATGGAAATAAAGTCTTTGCAAATAGAGAAGGGAGGAGGGGGTGAAGGGAAGGCAGGGGTATGGGGGAAAAAATGAGAACCGAGACCTGTCATGTAAAGGTACAAGATCCCAATGATGAATGTAACTGTACTGTATACCTAAAATGTACCAATAAACTCAATGAGAAAAAACATATATATATAT
>NW_022900948.1:31439429-31492746 GCF_012274545.1 Fukomys damarensis | reverse complement strand
TATATATAATATATATTATTATATATGTATATATATATATTACATGCTCTAAATATAACCTAATTAAATGACTCACTATTTATCTCACATATCCTAGAAGGCTTTAACTCATTTTGTTCTACAATATTTTCTCTGATAATCATACCCTACCTCCAATATATAAAAATTTTACCTAGCCTTCAAATAGCAATTCAAATGTTCCAAACTACTTGAAAAATTTCAATTTTGTCTTGCATCCTCAGGCAGGAAATGCCCTCCCATTCTCTATATTTTCACAGTATTCAAGTCAACACTTATTTTTCATCAACTGTGTGCCCAACTCTGTGGAAACTACAAGACCCCGAAGTTTTCTCTAACAATAAATAAAATATGGTATTATGAAAACTTAATAGAAAATCCTTACCATAATAACATCACATTCTCTCTTTTCGTATTGTATTCCAAACAACTGCCATTTACTGCCTGAGAAAGGAGTAACTAACTCCTCAATGATTAGTGGCATTTTCTGTCTTAACAAAAACAGCATCAGAGAAAAACAACCTCCATTTCAGAAAGGTTACACAACTTCCCTACATCTAAATTTTCTATGTTCAAAACTCATAAGTCTCCTACACATATTTAGAATTTCAAACTACGTGTGAAGAAAGTATTCCCTAAAATGTACCAATAAACTCAATCAAAGCTGAAAAAAAAAAGAAAGTATTCTTTGTGTACTCAGAAAGGATTGTGAATTTATGAATCCTAGTAGCTTAGGGGCCACATGTGATGAATCTGTATGTAACACCATTGCATGGGCACATGTTGAACATTGGATTAGTGAGCAGAAGTGAACTTGGGGTGTGGCCGTGATATGCATGAGGACAGGTTAAGCTGCATTCCTGTCACAAACAGTGAAACCCTAGTGTGGACAGCTGTGCAGGTCTCACCTTCCTCACACTGCCTGCACGCCCAACACTCTCCCCTAATCAGTATCAAGGTAGACACACCAGTCAGTTGGCAGTTCAGATGAGAGAAGAAAAGGACTTAAAGAGTCTCCACAGCAAAAGTTGGCGGTCCCTCCAGAGCTTATCTTGTGCTGTCATATTGTTGTTGCAATTCAGTAAGAAACATTGGATCACTAAATATATGCCTGCCAGCATGATAATCTTTAGCAATACAGTCAAGACTTTAGAAGTCCCAGGCCTGTACAGTGAGGGGCTGTTTAATACAGCTTCAGTTTTTAAAAAATAGATTATGCATAATCTATCAATATAAACAGACACCAAAAATTCCATAGAATTTCATTTACCTCTTGACATTTTTCATGGTGAACCATGTTCGGTACTTTGTTAAAGGAAAATGAGAATGTTCACTTTGTGTATCTTTTCATTGCTCATGTGGATTGCAACAGATGACTTCAGGTGCATTTGATTGCAAAGCAAAACTAATGTTTGAAAGGGAAAGTGGGAAGGGTAGGGGAAAGGAAAGAAAGGAAAAGAAAAAATATGAGAAAAGGAATAAATGGAAACAAAGTCTTTGTAAATAGGGAAGCGGGGAGGGGGATGAAGGGAGGGCAGGAGTATGGGAAACAATGAGAACCAAGACGTGTCATGTAAGGGTACAAGATCCCAATGATGAATGTAACTACTGTATACTTAAAAAGTGCCAATAAACTCAATAAGATAAAAAAGTAGGTTATTATATTTTGAAAATTGATCAGAGGAGAAATACAAACTAGAAAACACTCAAATTATAAAAGCTGATTTATCTTATGAAATCTATGACCCAACGAATGGCAGACTAAACACGTGCAAACAGTTAATGCTGTTGGAAAGCTGAAGACCTGAACTACAAGAAAATTAATGCTCTACTCATTTTCAAAGAATGTTTGGTAGGACTTACCCCATTTATAGCAAGAGGAAAAGAGAACTTATACATTTTTGGCAAGAAAAAGCTTCCCAAGTTGCAGATAAATATTGATATTGGCTTTAAAACAGCAAAATCTCACACACAAACTCAATTCAATAGACATATGGAAGACTTTGAGGAGCCTTACAATATTGCATTCAATATCTTTCCATTAAGGAGAGATTTTAATCAACATTGTTGCTGTTCAAGGTCAACAAAGCCAACAATTTGGCTGACAATTCAAAGGTGGGTTCATATTTTCATATGTGTACTTATAGCTCTTTTTAAAGACAAAATTACATTCCAGGAGGTGCACAGTCTTAAATTATAATTCCATAGGTTTGACAAACACATCCAGCCATGGTATTCACAGCCCTATCTACATAATGTAACTATCAACCTGGAGTTTTCCCTGTAGTCCCTTCTCAGTTAAAATATCCCCAGGAGGTAATAGTGCTCTGATTTTTTTCAAGAAAAATTAGTTTTGCCGGTACTAGGGATTTCTATAAATGGAACCACACAGTACGTATTCTTTTGTATCTGGATTATTGTGCACAGCATAAGGTCTATGCATTCCAATCAGGTTGCTTAATGTGTAAATTGCTCTTTGTTATTACCTTATATTATTACATTATATGACTATACCGCAGCTTGCTTATCCATTTTAGTTTTTAAACAACTATTCATAAACTTTCTGTAGACATATTTTACAAATCACTTCATAAGCATATATTGCTATTTCTGTTGGCTAAACAGCTCAGAGTGGAATCGCCACATCATGTATGAGAGATTTCCTTAACTTCCTAAGAAAATATAAATACTTTTGTCCAAAGTACTTGTGCAATTTTAAATCCTCACCAGAAATGTGCTAGAGGCTGGTTATTCTCCAACATCACCAATATTTGCTGTTAATCTCCTTTTGGCAGAAGCTCATTGTGGTCTGAATGTGCATTTTCCTGATTACTAATGGTTTTGAAAACTTCGTATGTGCTTATTGGCTATTAATATATCATTCTTTGATATTGTTCATACAATCTCAATTTTTACATATTTATTTTATTATTGAGATACAGGAATTATATACATTCAGGATAAAATTCATTTGACAAATATACATGCTACCAATATTTTCTTTTGTGAGTATAGTTTGTTATTTTATATGTTATTTGAGTCTTTTGATGAGCAGAAGATTTTCATTCTCTTAGTCCTGTTTAAGAAATTTCTGCCTACTTCAGGTTTTCTTCTAGACAGCAATTACTATTAATTTTCATATTTGAATCACTATCTTAAAATAATTTTATGTATCTTTTAAGAGGAGTAAATATTTTTCCATATGCACATAGTGGTTTTTTTTTTCAGTGCCATAAACTGAAAAAAAATGCCTTACCTGGGTTGAAATATTTTGGCATATTTGATTAAAATAAATTGAATATATAAGCATGCCAAAATTCTGAAATCTGTATGTTCATCTACAATTTTATTATAAACTAATATTTAAATTGTGTTTCCCTGATGACAGAGTACAGAATCACCACCACCACCACGAACAACATCACCACCACTAGCTCTGACAACATATCCATGTATGGAAATGCCACAGTGAAGTCTATTAATTTTTTAAATTAATATAATTCCATATTATAACTTTAAAAGATTTTAACACAGGGAACAAATGTTCTCCAGGGGATCTTTCTTATTGTCTACATGTGTTTGTCCTCTCTTTGTCAGTGCTAAAAATTTTTGTAATCACCCTCTCCCTGGCTGCAACTTACATTTGTTCCTTCTCTGGAAAAACTGAAAAGTTCCCCAAAATTCAGCACTGTTCCTCTTGGTACCTGATTCTTGCTGCCAATTTAGCTAAAAAGCAGTCAGTAATACCTGTACCCTAACCTGAATGCATTACCTCCCTGGAATATCTTCCATCAGATAAAACATTTAATCTTCTTTAAGCTCAGTTTCTCACAAAATCCCAAAGCATGGACAACATACTGATTACCTCTTTGCTATCATGTAATACAAGGGACCTCTAGTTCAGTTCTTGGTAGAGTTCTCATTTCCATCTGAAATATCATCAACATCAACTTTACTACCTACATTTCAATCAGTATTCTGGTCTTCTTAGCCTTCACCAGAATTGTCCTTTAAACTCTGTAGCATTTTAGATTCTCTGTAGACTGCTCCTCCAAACTCTTCTAAATTCTTCCCTTAAAAAAAACTGCAAATGCTACTCAACATCATCAGATACATTTATGGCAATAATCCTACCTCTCAGTATCAAGTATTTTATTAGTTAGCACTCTCCTGAGAGACAGAGTCTCATATATGTTAGTTAAATTATTATATATGTACATAATTATAAAAAAGGGTTATTAGGCTCATATGATCAAAGAGGCTAACAAGTCTAACAGTGGCTGTCTGGAGGCAGAGAAACTAGTAAACACTTATTCCAAGACGCACCATTTCCTGTCCCTAGAAACCTGCTGAATCTGTCTGCATACAAAGGCTGAAAAACCTGAGGTTGTATTCCCTTGGATGACAGCACCAAGCAATCAACTTTGTTCAGAAAAGAAATGCATATGCATGAGAGGGAGCTTCTAGCTCCCATTTTTTCATTCCATCCAGCCCCCCATCCTACTGGACGGTGCTGCTCACAGAAAGGGTAGGTCTTCTCCCACACATGGTCATCTTCCTGAAAATACTCTCACAGGCACACCCAGAAGTATGATTAACAAATTCTCTAGTGTTACTGCTTAGACCTAGAATGTCCTGAGAGTCTTGTGTGTTCAGAAGTGAGGCTTTGGGGAGGTGATGGATCATGGAGACTCTATACTCTTCAATGGACTGACCCATTGAAGAGCTCAAGGCCCAAACCATAATACCATCAATCATCAATTCTACTATATAGGTACATACAGATGATTAGAGGATGCACAATATTGGCATTATTGGTTAAAATACCCTGAGAAGCTATGACATTAGGTAATATGTGAAGACTATTACAGTCTCTATGTCAACATTGTGAGATAAGAGCTGTACTGTTCCTTAATTTTCACTGGAAAAGACATAGAGAGGATTAAGAAATGTTTCCAAGGTCACACTTTTTACAAATGACAAAGCAAGCTTTGAACCCAGCATGGTTGCATAGTCTTAAATCAGAAGTTGAGATACTTAACAGATAGATTGCTTTCAAAAGAGGAAACAGAGAAAAATGTGTGAATTTGAAGAATAAAAGCAGAGACATAGAAAGAAAATAAAAAAGGAGAAATTGTGAGGAAGCAGAAAGCTGTCAATAGAATCAAATGCAACAGAAAGACAAATAAAATCATTGAGTTTAGCAATTACAGAGCGGTTTTCATCAGAAGTTCTCCATAGAATGTAGGAGGAAAATGTACCTAACAGAAGAATGAACCATAAAATATCATGGAGGTCACAAGATGCAAAAATATGAGCATGTTTATGAACAAGTGTAAAGGAGCCAGTATAAAGGGTAAGTCTGGTATATAACCATTTACAAAACAAATTTTAAAGACCGTCAGAGCTACTTAAGACAAAAAGAAAACAAACAAAAAAAGGGAATGTGGGTATTGCCCTAGAAGGTGTGACCCCCTACCTTCACCTGCTTTTCCCTATGTTTCTCACAAGCCTCCTTTCCCTGGGTTCCCAGACACACTGATTTCATAGCAAAACATTAGAAACACATTGGAATATGTTCCTCTGACAGAGCAGCCTGCTGATGACTTAAGTGTGAATGAATCAGATAGATAGACAGAATTTGACTTGAAATAAATGAATTCTAAAACCAGAGCAGAAAAAATACCCAAGGAAAAAAATCACTCTATGCCAACTGCAAATGGTTTAGCATGCTAATTTTTCCAGTCTGGTTCAATATTCCTATCTATTCGTCAGCTCTCATTCAACCTGTTCCCGATTTGTCCAGACAACTGACATTGGCCTATCCTCTGGGACCTTCAGAACAGGTCTGGGGAAACCGTGCAGGCAGGAACTTAGGAGAAGCAATGACAGAAGATTTGTGTATGTATTTATTGGTCAGCAGGGATCTGTGAGATGGTGGTGAGAAATGATTCTGGCTTACCTCAAAGATGTTTTCATTCCTTAGCCTGTCAGATTCAGACATGGTAACACGACACAGTGGAAAAAATCCACGGGCTTTGGAATCAGGCTGACCCGGATCAGAATCCAAAAAATGCTGTATCTTAACTATGGGCCCCAATCATGTGTGTTATCTCATAAACCTCAGTTGCATTATCTGGGAAATAGGAATAACATGTTATATGTATCTATGTATCTATCTATCTATCTATCTATCTATCTATCTATCTATCTATCTATTTGTTTTGCAGTACTGCTGGTAGAATCCAAAACCTTATGCACACTAGCCAAGAACTCTGATACTTAGCTACATTCTTAGTCCTTTTATTTTGTTTTGAGACAGAATCTTGTTAAATTTCCCAGATTGCCTTCAAATCTGCAATGTTTCTGCCTCATGTGCCACTAGCCCTGGTTATCTTGCACAAATATTGGGTTTCAATGCTCCTATAAAATTAGAAAACATACAGAAAATGCCTGATAACACCTCTGTTTTGAGAATATATAAGCCATTTTCCATGTACCTCCATAGTCTTCTGAATAGTACAGCAATGGTTTCTAGACTGCCTCTTGAAGTAAAGGCACTCTTTGCTAGCAGGATACAGATAGTATTCCAGGTAAGAGTCAGAAATAAATTTAAATCATTCAAGCTTCTATTGTTATTCCTGTGATTTGTCACATTTAGGAACCCCTAGGATTGAGGCCAGAGTAGAAAAAAGAAAATAAGAAATCTATGCATACTCAGTGTACGATCACCTCCCTGAGTCTTTGTCAGAACTCTAGGTTATTGTCTGTTTTCCTTAAGAGTTCACTCTAATGGGACCCATGTAATTGTACAGGGAAAAAAACCTAATTATACTGTAATTAAAACACTGATCCCAAAGGAGGATGTAGTATTTCATGAAAGCCCTTCTCAAAAGAAAGAAAAAGAAAACAGTTTTGAAGGAACAGGAGAATGAAAGGGTAGTTCAACACCAAACTCATTACTTATAGTCCTAGACATTAGATTACTCAACTAAACTCTTTGGTTCACAATGCGTTATCCAGAGGCCTGGACTGAAGAACAAATGAAACAGCATAAAACGGCATCCTGAGTTTGGTAAATGATAGCACAGGTAACGATGATGTCCTAATTCAAGAGGTCAGCTACTAGTGGCCATGTGCCTTTGTTCTAGCCAATCAGACACAGAAAGTTGTTAGTAAGGCTTCAGAGAAAGGTTTTCAGAAATGAAAATACTTAGGTATCACTTACCTTTCATCCTTTCCCTTCACGCCTTTTCTTTTCTATGCCATGGCTGTCTTGCTAGAGTGGGTCAGCTGTCTTGATGGAAATATAAGCTAACGAAGTGTTGGGAACAAAAATCAAAAAGAGCTTCAGTCCCTGTTGACATCTTTAAATCTCTGTAGAAGCACTGGAATGTTTACTTCTATTTTTTTTAACTACACATGATTGATTAATAAAACCCCTGATTTGTTTGATATGCTTGTTTGGGTCTCCTGTTTCTAAGAGGCAAAGCAGTTCTTGATACATGATAGAAGACTCTGAACTCAGCACTCTGAATGATGAAATGAACTAATAAGTTGAGAACTGCCCGCTAAGATTCTATAGCAGAAGTCTCAGAGGGACAGTGTGACCAGATTGACTTAATGGGTAGGAGACAAGAACACTGATCAATGGCCAGACTTAGGAGCTCATCTTGAAATTGATGGTGGGAAGAATACTATCTTCTGGGGAGATGTAACAGTGAGCTGCTGGGTGGCTGAGCCAGTGGGATGGATATGTGTCCCAAGAGGCATCAGATGAGGAAGACTCCCCAGCCTGACAAATGGGGAGCAACCAGAGAGGAAGTAAAACCTTTCTTGCCCTGGGGATCTTCACTGTTGAGTTACTTTTGTAAAAGACATGGAATAACATGAGTCAGACCTTGTGTTTCTGTAGGAAGAATCTCACTGATAAAGTTCTGGTGAATCTCACAGATAAAGTTTGAATCCTGGTTTCACTACCTGTCATTGTGCACCAAGTGATACCATTCCCCTGCATAGTGGCATTCTCATCTCCTAGGTGCCATAATAATCGCTATGAATTATGGTGAGTCCATCATAGAAGATAGATAGATAGATAGATAGATAGATAGATAGGTGAGGTATGATCAAAATTACCTTATGTATTTAAATTTTTAAAAGTTATTACAGTAAAGGACATATTGCAATGAATCCCCTTCC
Source organism: Fukomys damarensis (assembly GCF_012274545.1). Taxonomy (NCBI): domain Eukaryota; kingdom Metazoa; phylum Chordata; class Mammalia; order Rodentia; family Bathyergidae; genus Fukomys; species Fukomys damarensis. The sequence continues at coordinate 31,484,529 of NW_022900948.1, read as the reverse complement.
AGCTTTCAACACACTTATGATTTTTGGCACTGTCTGAAGCAATTATAGAAGAACCTTTCTGTGAATGTCTTTAGTTGCTCTGTCGTGGACGAGAGATCAAGACTGATATCCTGAATCAATTCAAAAATATTTACATTTCATGGTTATTTTGATTTTAGGAAAGAATCAGAAGTTGTACCATACCAGACCAGGTGAATAAGGTGGACAAGGGTATACTGTAATGTTCTGATGAGCCTGCCTCTGAAGGCACTCTGAAGTAGCATTCATCATAATTTTTTATCATAGGTTGCAAATATGCTCACAGAAGAAGACCCAAGAGTTCATCCAAAAGTGGCAAGAAGAATGGGATAAGTATGTTAGAAGCAAGGAGACATATTTGGAGGGGCAGTGTGTCTTTTAGTGTAAAAAAGTAATTTAAATTCTCACTGTATTTCATATGCATATTTCCCAATATGACTTAATTGTTGTAACACTTAATTATTTTAACACATAAAACCCTAAGTATATACCTTCTGCCAACCTTCTTCCTAGATGCTATAGGAATACTAAATACGGTATCTGCCTTTAGTAGTATAGAAAATATCCATATTCTCTATAAAACAAGACACTAATCCTTTAAAATTATGTTTCAATCAAGAGGGTCTTCTGCTTATATCCTTTCAAGGACACCTATTGTTCTTTGGATAAAAACTTGAATTTCTTCACCATCAAGACTCAATATAACACTGCCCCTGTTGAGAAAGTATCAGTTTAATCTCAAAGTACCCTTTACTCTCTCAGTTCTAGCCACCTATTTTGTACATATTGTTCATTTATAATGAGTTAATTAATATCCAGCTCTCAATAGAGGTAAGCTCCTTTAGGGAAGAAAGTCTTTTCTGTTTTGTATGCCTACTATGTCCTTGAAAGTAAACAAAATTTCTGTCAATTAGGAGTCTGTTATGATAGTTGGGAATTTAATAATTCCCAAATGCTAAAAATGTTTGGTCACCAGCCTGTGATGTTACTGGAAGGTAATGGAACCCTACAGAGGCAGGGCATAATAAAAGGAAATTAGATCACTGGGGTTTGGTATGCCCATGAAGAACCCCTGGTCCTTTCCTCTCTATTTTCTTGCTTCCCAGCCACCAGGAAAAGAACAGATACATGCCCATACCTAGATACACTGTGCCATAACAAACACAAAGCAACAGGGCCAATAGCCTGTGGACCAATGCTTCTGAAACCATGAGCCTAGTAAAGATTTCCCCCTTATCTCAGGTGTTTTGTGACAATGATGGAAAGATGGTAATCTTTCAAAAAATTTGGTAAAGGAAGAATGAATGAGAAGTGAGAGATACTATGGTAGATATAGTTATGATATGCAACCTGGGCATAGAGAAGGAAGCAGCAGATTGTATCTCAGAAGGAAAAAGTGAGGAAGCCTTTGAAAGTAATAGAACCATCAAACCTGGTTTAAAACACGTCACATAAGACTTAAGCAATCAGAAGCAATTTTGGGTGAAAAATCCCCAAGAGCTAATAATGCTTAAGCGTCATTCTTCATCTATAAAATGAACTACTTGAGGACAAAAGTTACGAATATCAGTTGAGAGGCACACTGTAAAATTATCTGCCCAATGTATATACAAGACAATACAATAAGTGTGCACCTCTTGCAAGTATCTTGTGATCCTGAAAAAGGTGAAGAGAAGAGGAGAGGAGGAGGAATGAGAGGAGCAAAAGGAAGGAAGGAAGAGAGGAAGGAGACAAGGAGGAGGAAAATAAAGTGAAAGAGAAAAGGAATATTCATTTTTTCTGCCATGTATTTGAAATTTGATGTTAATTATTTTACACCTACAAAAACTTTGAAGTAGGTGTTATTTTCCCTATTTTAAAGATGGACTTCCACAGAATTTAAATGACTTGTCCAAAATTCATGGAATAGTAAGGAATCCAACTTAATGGTAAAAAATTTTAAGATAATAGCTAGCAGCAAGCATTTATTATGTACCTGTCATGCCTTTTTACAGTGTTGTTTGTTCTAGGATGGCAATTATTTATAGAAAAAGCATGGATATTCGGTCCATGAAGATAAAGCATATTACAGAGAGCTTCCTGATGATGGCTGGTACCACTTTATGAGAAAGGTCTTTTCCCTGGTCTTCAGGGGGTTGGTCCAAATAAATACAGTTCATTTCAATGTCCATTACTGTATTACCACTCACCTTGGTACTTCACATGTTCATGTTATGAATCACAAGTCAAAGAGAAAGGGGAGATTCAGAGGCTAAAATGGCCAACTGATGAGATCATAAGTAAAGCACATCTTAGGCTCTTCTATCAAGAATCAAGATGCAGGAGAGTTGAAGCTGGGCCATGAACATCAATGTTTGTTCACATCGGTCTGAAACGTATTGGTAATATATATTTCAGTAGAAGATATAAAATCAGCAGTGCACTGGCAAGTCGTAAGAACCAGTTGTACACATATTTTGCGAATTTCACATTCAGTAAAATTAACCACAGTGACAGAATTTTTACCACAGAAATAAGCAAACACCAAAAGTGAACTTACTGCCATCACTAATCCCCAGATTTGGTTGTTACAAATTTTCCAGGATTTGACTGAGCAAATGGTATCTGTCTTGCAGTCATGGTTGGTCCAACTGAAAAAAGGGCACAGGATGAAGTTTTGAAAGTCCCCTGGAAGCCTGGGTGATATATTAGGAACAAGCATTGTATGGCTTGGGTCTGGATGTTCCCTCAAAGCCCTACATGTTCATAGGTGGGGAGTTTTCAGAGGTGTGTGATGCTGGGATTTATTCATGATGCACAGCTAAGGCAAGGGCAGTAGGATTGGGGGTGAGAGTGCCATAAATAGGCTGGATAAGACATAAGGGATATGAACAGCTGTGGTTGTCCCTTGTTTTGCTATCTTCTGCCTACTATAAACTCTTTCTTTTCCGTAATGCCTGTCTGCCATCCACCCTGCCTTGGAGCCAGCCAATTATGCACTGAAATCTCTTAAAATTGTGAGCTAAATAAACTCTTCTTCCTTTAAACTTTGGGCATCAGGTATTTTGTCTCAACAATGAGAAAATTAACTAAAACAGCATTTGATGTCAGAGAAGAGGTTTCATTGCTGTGATTTTACCTGACTGTATAGTTTAGGAGCCTGTGAAGCTGGCTTATGGGAAGGGGAAGAGTTAGAAAAAGTGGGAGATGCCAGCTGAAAAGGGAGAGCTGTAATACCTGAGACTATACTTGATGGGAAACTCTGGTGAGAGCTAAGAAGAGCAAAATGCTGAGAGAAATTATGTCAGTAAAGACCAGGAACAGGAGGTTCCTGTTTGCAATGACTGCATTGGCTGTGAAACTCCAGACCATGTGTTATGCCTTGGCAGAAAGTTTATCTGATATTTGTTTGTGACCAGAGACTGCCTGAGACTGAGATTAAGGGCAGAAGACTAATCTGGTAGAAGAAATTTCAAGGCAATCTAATGTTGAGATGGTGGTATAGCTACTGTTGGGGGCTTTTAGCCAGATTTATGCTGAGAATTAAGAGCAAAGAGCCCAGCAGAATGATTTAAAACATTTTAAACTTTGCCAGAAAAAATGCTCCAGTGAAATTGCAGACTGCAAAGATGAAACAGAGGAGAAGCTGATTGCTGAAGACACCAGCAGCCCGAGTATTTTAGAAGACAACAGAAAAGATGGCCTGAGGACCCTGCAAGAACCAGCAGTACTATCGCCTCTGCAGCCTCAGATTTGCAAAGATGAAAGACTTTGCTCTTAGATGAAAGCCCCAGAGCACCGTGTTCCAGAATGTGGGAAGTTGTTCCTCAGGATTTGGTTCATAGACACTGGAACCCTACCACCAAGAGAGAAGGAAGCCTGGGTACTGCTCCAACTGGCAGCAGACCTTGACCTCATCCATGTGGTGCTGGTTTTAGGTTCGTGAAGAATGCAGGAGTTGTGGGGTCAGGAAGGCTTCCACTCAGGTTTCAGAAGGCCTGGGAGGCCAGGCAGGGTGCCTCTGAGAGGGCACTGTGTGATGCTATGAGTGTGAAGCTGAAGGTGCAGAGGAGACCCCAGAAATCTGGAGAAACCAAGAACATGGATTGTCAGAGGAAAATTGCAAGGAGAAACCAGAGGTGGCCCCAGAGAGAAGCCATGGGATGTACAACCACTGACAGTGACGTAGGGACAAAGCCACCTAAGCCCTTTGGAATTTACAACTTGCCACAGATTACCAGGGACACTGGAAGCGGAACTATGGGGTTTAATGTTTTCCCTACTAGATCTTGTTCTTACTTTGTTCCTATTCTTTGCTTTTCCCATTTGTACCTTTTGGAATGGAAACGTCTGTCTTGTGCCATTGAATGTTGGAAGAGTTTAATTTTACTTCCATTTGTACAGGGGCTTGCAGCTAAGAGTTTGCCTTATATTTTAGAGGAGAATTTGGACTTGGACTTTTCAGCAATGCTCAATGATAGGACTTTGGCAACCCTTAGAGATGGACTAAATGCCTTTTGCATAGAGGGATAGGCACAGGTCTTTGGGGAGCCAGGGAAGAATGTTATGGCTTTTGTCTGGATGTCCCCCAAAGCCTCATGCAGTCATAGATGGGGCTTTTTCGGAGGTGGCTGGATCTAGAGTGTGTGGCACTGGAATTGATTCATGGTGCAATGCCAGGATGAAGGGCACTAGGACTAGGGGAGTGAGTGCTACAGTATAAGCAGCTAGGATGAGATACGAAGGATAGAAAGACCTGTGGTTATCCTTTGTTGCTTTGCTACCTTCTAACCTTCATGAACTTTGTCTCCTCTATGATGCCTGTCTGCCAGGCCACCCTGCCTTGGAGATGGGTGATTTATGGACTGAAACCTCTACAAACTATGAGCAAAATAAGCCTCTCCTCCTTTAACTTTGGGTGGATGTCCAGTATTTTGTCTCAGCAACAAGCAAAGTAACTAAGTTAGGCATGGTTTGGGAGAGGGAAAATTTGGATTTTAATTTCTAGATGCTGAGCACACATTGTGTCTATTTCATCCCACCAGTTACTTGCTTTCCTAAGCATCGGTTTTCTCTTTTGCAGCATGGAACTACCTCTTGAATTATTCATTATTTCTGAATATTAAAGGTAATCATGGGCAATATAGAAACTGATAAATGTTAGATCGTCTTATTTGTCACCTTTATGAACTATAAATAAAAGGAAAAGTTCATTCAATTCTGTTCTATTATCAGAATTTTTAACTTACTTTTTCCTTAAACAATCACGTTCATCTTCTTGGTGTTATCTAATGAATACCCATTAAATACCATTATTATTTTTATTATGATTGTGTGTTCTACTTTTTTACTCTATACCTGCAATGATTACCTGGAATCTTCTAAACACAAACATCTGAAGCCGGTTTCCGCTAGAAGGACAAGAAAATGTATATGACTATTCAATAGATACTTAGTAGAGACATTTACTTGTTTAGTAAGTTATACATTTAAATCATTAAGCTTTCCAAGAAGATAAGAACTGAGTGTACGCCATGAGAGAGAAAATGTTTTCCCCAGACAGCTGCAGAAACCTCTTTGCACCACCAGAGAGCAGCAAATGGCCAGTATTCAGGATTTTAAAACCTTCTAAACCCACTAATAAATAACTGCATTTCTCTCAGCAAACAGCCAGGCAAATGCTGAGTAAGTCTCAGCTGACGGACTGGTCAGATGAAAGCAAGTGTTGAAGGGGGGAAATTACGAGCTAGAATAAGTCACTTACCAGTTTAGCCATGTAGCCCATGGGATCTTCCTGGAGTTGAACAAAGAAGGATGTAATTTTTCCAAGTGGCTATGGAGACAATAAATTCTTGCCACTGCCATTTTAGAGAAATGGAGGCTGAGACCCAGACCTGGACAGAGGTTTATCTAAGCTCAAACAGGAAGTTGGAAGCAGATCTGTAGCCAATGTTTACAGGCAAACCCTTCCTCTTGCATTGACAGGTAGGTGCATGTGGGTGGGATATTCGGTATCATTTGTACCCTGTTTGTCAAAGAGGAGACTGACTTTCTTTGGTGAGTCCTTCCATTCTAGAAGTCAATAAAGCTCTTTGAACACAGTTCTTCCATTTGTATCATTATTAGGCAACCCTGTGTTTATTGATCCTCAATAGAAGATAACCAGGTAGGTAGGCAACTCTGAAGGGAACCTAAGAAAACTTAAATGTCTTCTTCAGGAATATAATTCAGGTGAGCACATATGAAAGATCTTTATCATTCTGAATTTGGTATCCAGAAAAGACTCTAACCAGAAACCAAAGTATTCATTAATTCTTCCTCTCATAAGATATGAATAGAGTACCTACAGGCACTATCTTACACACTGTGGGCCTGGACAGAAATATGTATTCATTTTACTTTATTTTATTTCATTTTAAATTAATTTTATTGGTACATTTAATATCTACAATATAATGGCATTCATCGTTGGAAACCTGTGCCTTTACATAGTCAATCTTGGTTCTTATTTTTTTCCCATTCCTCTGCCCTCTCTTCAACCCCTCCCTCCCTCCCTCCCTATCTACAAAGACTTTTTCTCTATTATTTTTCATTTTCTCCTATTAATTCACATTCCCTTCTTTCTTTTCTCCTAGCCCTTCCATTTTTCCTTCCCCTTTGTCTCTTTTCTTCCTATGAAAAAATGTTCGACATCACTGGTCATTCAAGAAATGCACATGAAGCCTGGGCTCCACAGTGAGTCCCAGGTCAGTCTCAACTACACAGTGAGACCCTGTCTCAAAAGACGAAGAAGTAGAAGAAGAAGAAGACGAAGAAGAAGAAGAAGACGACGAAGAAGAAGACAAAGAAGAAGAAAAGAAGAAGAAAAGAAGAAGAAAAGAAGAAGAAGAAGAAGAAGAAGAAGAAGAAGAAGAAGAAGAAGAAGAAGAAGAAGAAGAAGAAGAAGAAGAAGAAGAAGAAGAAGAAGAAGAAGAAGAAAAGAAATTCAAATGAAAATAATGCTGAGATTCCAGATTCCACCTCACCCCAGAAGGAAGAGCTGCTATCAAGAAATCAACCAATAACGAATGCTTGTGGGGCTGTGGGGAAAGAGGAACAATGCTCAACTCCTGGAGGGAGGGTAAACTGGTGGAACCACTGTGGAAATCAGTATGGAGATACCTCAAAGAACTGAGATTCTCATATGAGAACCCCAAAATGAAAATAAAGAGCAATGGAAAGATAAACATTAGGAAATAGAGATACTTTGCAAAAGGAAAGGGAAACAAGAGATGGAGGAAGGGAATTGAAAAAAGTAAAATGTGTTATGTACATGCATAAACTACCTACAAGGAGTGTAATCGGCATGTGCTGCAAATACGTACCAATAAAAATACAAATTTAATGAAAGGAAAAGCTGGATATTTTCCAGGCTATGGGAAACATGGTTGGAGAAAGAAGTTCTTGGTTTCTGAAGAATACAATCTCTGGATGTGTGGGCCACCAAGTTATAACTCAATTCCAAGCTGAAGGTCCACGGGGTGAGGAGAGGACTAAGGATATACTCGTTTCTTTTCTCTGGTGATTGGGTCTTCCTGACTCCGCTACTCTGACCCGTGAGGTGTGAGGACCAGAAAACTTGAGGATGCAAAAGCTCTAAGCAGTATCTGCAGGTGAGTAAAGGGCAATGTGTTATTCTCTTCTTGTTTACCATCAGTTCCCCTTTTCTTCCTTGGTGTTTCTTTAGCCCAGCTTGATTTCGTGCAAATCATTTCTAGTCTCTGGATCTTAATTTTGTATATTAATAGTTGTATATGAATTTTGACATTCCATAGACTCCATGAACTCTGCCTTAGTATTCTGAGGAGCATAAAACCCAAGCTCCCTGAGAGACCTAGACTAACATTCACAGTCTTTCCCTGCCCTTGCCTCAGTTTCATCTCCTGATACTTCATCCATGACCCTGCCTCAGTCCCTCCCCCAAGTCATACTGAGTAACCGAGTTCTTTGCAATCACGGTGTACACTTCCAGTCCTCCTTTCAGATTTAGCACAGCTACTCATACTAAAAGCAGTTCCTTCCATTCCCGTCCCTGTTACTGGAAAATTGGCATCATCCCTCTGGTCCTGACTGAGATGTCACCTTCTCCAGAAAGCCCACGCTGATCCATGTCAGATGGCCTTTGTTTCTTTGTCCTCCTCGTGGTACCCTGCCTTCTTCAACAGCGCCAGTTTCGTTATTGGAACTGCACGGGGATTTACTTGTCTTTTTCACCAGAGAAATAAATCCTAGCAAGAAAAAAGATGTGATCGTGTTATCCTCTACCATCTCTCCGGTGCCAAACATAATATTTGACAAATGATGCATGTTCCAAAAAATGAGTGGGTGAAGAAATAAATGATTGAATGAACTCGTGCAGACAGCATATGAGAATTTAAAAGAAGGGTGCAAAAAGCTTCTCCAGTGTATCACATGGACAGTTCAGTTCCTCTGTCATATTCTCATATTATACCCTTGCTCAAGAGGTCAAGCAAGATCTGCCCAAGCAGGGAGTCCATTTTCCTCTGGAAATAATCCCCTGCTCTTCTTTTGTAATTTTTATTTCTGATGCTCTTAGTGAGGTGAGAAGTTTCTGGGGCCACTATTAGACCCAGGGTGCGTGATCAGACTTCTGGTCTAAAGCCGCATTGGGAAGAACGCCCTTGCTGTGAACAGAGCTGCTCTGAATGCACACATAGAGAGGAAGCGGTGTTTTCCCTCGCTTGAGTAGGAAGGGTGGCCAAGTGTACAGACCAATTGATGAGAGTCAAACGTGGGTTATTCCTCAAAGGCAGTGGTTACAAATGAGCTCATTAGCTGAAGACAGGCATCCCATATGTAAAGCACAGGTCTTCTATCATCTCTGTTTGAGCAAGGAATTTCTTTCTTCATTCAGGTTCTTTAAATTAGAGTAGTATCAGTGTCTAATTCCTACATCTTTTCTAAGGATGAAATGAAGTGATTCTCATGTGTTACTTGTGAATTTGGGTAATGAGTAGGTTTTCCCCATGTATGTACACATGCATGTGTGTGCGTATGTGTGTATCTATCTACCTAGTCATGATCGAGGGACTTCCTCAACCTTTAAAAATATTATGAATCTATCATTCCTTAAGTGTACAAAGCACCAACAACTTTTATTCCAATTGAATCCCTCTTGCTGATTACATAATAAATTGTGACTTAAGTGTCCAAGCCAGTACCAAGTACCCACTTTGTTTCAGAGGTCTGTGCATCACCCCTTCTTTGCATGTATATGATGCACAACAATATGCACTTGAGGTAAAGCTAACCTGTTTATCTGAAAATGTAGACTAGCAACAGGTCATGAAATAAATGTACCAGTTAATGTCCATCTTCCGTCAGAAACTGTGATAATAGAGAAACCCTTATTATTAATCATCCTCGCCCTGCTTTCATCTGTCCAACCAGAGGTGTCAGTTTCCAAGCACAGCAAGCTGTAATGAAGTAGGGGAGAGAGATATGTGTGCGGTTAGCACTCTGACGTTGGCAAGCCTGGGAACTACATCTCCAGGAGACAGGCCCAGGCTTCCCACTCTTGTTGGAATCACCCTTCTCCAGAGGCTATTTGTGCACTGACCTTCATCCGGAGGCTCTTTTGCAGGCCTTCGCCTGGATTGTCTAACCAATTAGGGCTTCAGTCCAGCTGTACATTGCTCAGCATGTTTCTCTGCAGATAATAATAGGTCATGTTTGAATTATCAGCCAAGCAAAATAGGAGCAGCATCGAGCTTTTTGTAGCCTTCAAAAAATGTATTTGTCCCACAGAGGAGCCATCCTTCAGACCTAGCTTTTAAATTTGGGAGTGACTAAAAGTCTTGGTTCTTAAGTCATGGTTTAATTGTACTGATGCAAATTAAGATGGTCTACATGAACTAGATATGAGGGGTACTGAACACGGGGTACTGTGGTATTCATATTTTTATTCTTACTTGGTCTAATCATACAACTCCTTTTGTATGTTACTGGCATTCTCTTTCTCACAATGCAATCTTCCAATGATTTATGTGGTCCCGTGGAAAAAGAAGACAGAGCATCATCCATACAGCTGCTAATTTCACAGTCACGGGAAAATGTAGATTCATCCATGCATAATACTGGATCTCAGCAAACAGAGAAAATAGAGCAAAGGATGTAGGTCTGTGTATATGTGTGTGAGAGAGATACAGAGAGAGAGAGAGAGGGAAGAAGGGGTGGGAGGTGGGGGAGGGAGGAGGAAGAGGAAGAGGAGGTGGAGAAAGAGATCATCTAAGATGTAGACACTTAAGAGTGTGGCCTCAATATGGTCTCAATGTGCATCAATTTTCCTATGAATGACTCTAGTTTCTCATTCTTTATGGCTGAGTAGTACTCCACTGTATAGAAAAATCACATCTTTATCCAGTGGGCAATTGGGCAGAGGAAAGGAAATAAGGAAAAAGAAAAAAATATGAGAAAAGGAAAAAATGGAAACAAAGTCTTTGTAAATAGGGGAGAGTGGGAGGGTGACAGGAGGGCAGGGGTATGGGGAAAAAATGAGAACCAAGACCTGTCATGTAAAGGTACAAGATCCCAATGATGAAAGCAACTGTATTGTACATATTAAAAGTACCAATACTCAATGAAAAAAAAATAAGAATCTTTCTCACATGAAATCTATTTCCATCCCCTGGACAGCTCAAATTATATGTGTTTCTGTCTTGAGGTTTTTAGATGATTTATTTTTTCTATCATTTTGTTTTAAGTTATCTTTTAAGGAAGGAGAAAAAGAAATGTATTCCAGCAGAAGGAATTAAGTAATAATGATAATGGTAATAAAAATAGTAAAAAGGTACCTGTAGAACATACCTCCAAAATAAGGAAGCCAGACCCCAAGGCATGAATACTATAATTCCAGCAATATAAACTTTAGCGGCAGGAAATGACCTGCTATGAGCACGGAATCAGAAATCAGAACAGCGTCTCTCCTCAGAGAAATGTACCACAAGAGCAAAAGAAGGAAGCCACCCAGGGAGCTGGTAATTCTGAGTCTGACAGGGCTGCTGGTTATGGCTGTGAGTTCCACTGTCAAAAATTTTACAAGCTATCCATTATTGTTTAGTGCATTTCTCTATGTTTATCTTGTATCTCAATAGGGTGTTTTTAAAAGTCCTTTGACAACTCTTTGCCTGGGTCAGTCATATCCGTTGTTCGGGAAAGCTTGCTCCGTTATGGTGTGCTCAGGTGGAGTAATTCATAAACCTGATTCACCATGAACTGATGTAGCATACATATTTTTAAAAATTCCACGCAATCCTCACTGGTTTGAAAAATTAATGACTTTTGAACTTGCCTTTTCCTGTGCCAATTTTTTGCAGGTCTCATCAAAATGCTTCTGAATCCACCCTTCTTGCAAATTACTGTGGTGTTCAAGGCATGTGCTTCTGGGCCAGGTCCATTGTTCTCATTCTGAGACACTGAAGTACAGCTGGATCTCTCTTCCCTAGTTGATAACATGGGAGACCTAGGAAGGAGAGCACAGTAATTATTATACTGCTCTTCTGTTTACAAAAACCAAACTGAATTGCACACAGATAACATGTTCCCAGACATCGAATATAATAAGTGTTATTGTGCCAGTACACCATAATGTTATTAGCAACCGCACCAGATTTCTCTTTTGGAGTGAATTATTTCTAACTGGGCAAAAATACTTCATATCTGGCAGCATTGGAAACTGAGATCCCAAGGTCATGTATGTGTGTGGATTCCCACACATCAGAAGAAATAACAAAGAGGTAGGGAGGAGGATCACTGGTTCCTTGCAGAGAGGGAAAATTTTAGAGTGATGGAAATTTGAGAGAGAGGAGTGGAATTCCTCGGAGGTGCAGAAAGATAATATTTTTTAAAGGAAGATACTGCTTTTGTTTTCAAGTTGCTCAGAGTACAGTGATATGCATTCCAACTCTAAGCCACACTGAATTGTCAGTTGTCTTCTGCAGGTGGGTTTTCTAGAACCTGGAGACAAGGAGGACTTTTAATCAAGGGGCCCAAAGAACAGCGGAGATGCATGAATTATGCTAAACTGAATACTGTGGTGTGTACCCAGCTACTCAGGGGGCTCAAGCAGGAGGACTGTGTAACGTCAGGAGTTCTGAGGCTAACCTGAGGCACACACTGAGATGCTGTCTCTAAAAAGAAAGGTAATTGGCATACAGAGTTATCTCATGGAGTCCAACTTTTTGGCTTCTCTGAGACTCTAAGGAGGAATTGTCTTGAACCATATCTAAGATATATTCTATAGTTAATGTATGCAAATGACAAAACTTTCTCTTTTTAATACGTGTTTACAGAGAAGTGTGAGAGGATTCCAGGGGAATAGGGTCGGCTCTAAACCTCTCAACTCGCCGCCCCTAGTGGGTGCAGGAGTCTGAGTGAGCACTGCGCCTGGTCCTCCTCCCTCTCCAGCATTCTGATGGCGCCCACGCAGTCTGTGTTCCAGCACCCAGGGATCAACTCTTGAAAAATATCATTAAAAATCACACAATCATATTAAAATCTGACAATCTTGTGGGAACAGATTTCCATAACGTTGTAAGGCTGTATACAACCCACAGGTCATGGTTTGGACTCATCTGCCTGTATTCAACCTGCTTTTGGAAAATGAATATGCTCCGCAGAAAGCAGCGTCATAGTCGATGCCATAAATGGATCCACTAACTCTAAAAGTTTCTTCCCAACCTCTTTGGTTTTATTTTAGTTTGGTTTCCTTTTATCTTTTACGATAAAAACATTTAATATACAAACTGGAACCAAAATATCCAGTGCATGTCAACCTTAAAATATTTTATTACAGTAAAAGATAACATTGCCATTGGCGCTCATCAAAATGCTCCACGTCATTTTTACCACACTTATCCCGTGGTTCTTGCCACTTTCTAAAGCTGTTCTTGTTCTCTTTCACAGTGCATGTTTTCCAAATTGTGATTTAAACAAATACAGTAAACACTTGTGCCGAGCGCCATACGATAGAAAGGCAGGCCCTAGCAGCATGATGATGTGTCTTCAAGCAACGTATTCACCAGATCTGGCACAAGGCAACTTCTGGCTCCTCCCCAAGTCAAAATGGGAATGGAAGGTAAACATTTTGAACCAATTCAAGATATCAAGGCAGCCAGGAGAGCACAACTAAAGACCCAACAAAGGGCTTCTAGAACTGGTTCAGAAAGAGGCAAGAACCACAGGATGCATGTGCTTGAAGGGGAAAGGAATATTCTGGCAGGGGTTAATCGCAATGTCTGTTACTGTAATATATTTTATTTTAAACATTCACAAATATTTCAATCACGTTTCTTAAGATCTACACTCAGCAGATTTGCACTGTGTTTTTCTTTTGTTTGCTCGCTTCTTTGTTTGCTTTTTATTTATTTAAGTACTAGGGACTGTACCCAGTGGCTCATTTTTACTAGGCAACCACTCCACCACTGAGGTATATTTCCAAGCATTTTTATTTTGAGATGAGTTCCTTTTAAATTACTCAGGCTAGGATCAAACTTGTGATCCTCCTGCTTTGGCCTCCACATTCATTTTAATATATAAAACAGCTGAATGGTCCTTTTGCGGAAGGAAGAGCTGTGTTTCATTTCACAAGATCAAATCCCTGAAGATACACTGGAGAATTCACAACATGTACCACACCTGGTACTAGGTGCTGGGGAAACAATGTTAGACAAGTTAAACAATGGCTCTGGTTTTTATTTAGGCTTATATTTTAGAAGAAATAGCAGAAAGGAGTCAAACTGTTACAGAAGGGTTGATTTTTAGGAAGGGAGTCGAAGTGCTATGAGTCTGTGACTGGAAGTACAGACTTCGTTGTGGGGGGGTCACAGTATCTCTAGAAGAGGAGCAAGAGAACAGGTGATGTCTGTCACGTTGCCTTCAGACCAATGGGGAATGGGAGAGAAGGGTAGAGCCCTCAGGAGATGCAAAGCCAAACCGGGCTGATCCTGATATATCTTGGGTGTGATGAAATAACTCTTTAATGATCATTTAGTTTTTGTGTTTTCCTGTCTTGGAAAATATTAACGGGGTTCATAACAAATTTGTATGTGATATTTAATTAGTTGTTGGAAAAAATTGCCCTGAAGCTTTACAAATGATCGTATGGAGAGTCATTCAAGACATTAAATTTTTTTCTCAATGTTATTAAAAATAAGTGAAAATAACTTGTCTCATTTAATATGAAGGTCAAAGAAATTAAATTTTGTTACTGCACAGCTTTATTAAAACACCAAGTTTTCTTTCTTCCTCCTAAATGGATAAGAATGTGATCTCGACGTGAAAAAGTTTGTGTGTTTAAAAGGCTAAAAATAAAGCGGAATGAAATTTTCTCCCCATTGGAATGACAGAATTTTCCAAATATAAAAAATAACCAAATGTGATGAGATAACTTTGAAAGAGAACATTTGCTGAGAACTTAAATCAACTCTTATTTGGAAGAACTTATAAAACTTTGCACTGCACTGATCCTTTTGTTTTGCTTCTGTTTTTGAGACAGGATATCTCTCTGCAGTTAAACTGACCTTGAACTCACTATGTAGCCCAGGCTGGCCTTGAACTTACAGAGATCCTCCTGCCTTATCCTCCCCCAGTGCTGCAATCATAGGCATGTACCACAACACTCACCTAAACTTATCCTTTATGGAATGATTTTTTTTTTACTATCTTCAGATTTACTTGACTATTTGTATGTAGTTATATGTACAATAATATTCATTTTATTACTTTTGGTAACTATGAAAAAAGGAAAACTAGACATCCATTAGGGGAGAAAAAGTCAGGTTAATCTGCAAGATTTTTTTAATAAGAACCACACAACTTTTACAAAAGAGTAGAAAATTGTGGAGACCATATTAACTAAAACCCTTTAAAGTGACAGAACTATTTGGCAACTATGCACCTATTTTCCTATCTGTATATTTTAAGGTTCCATTAAAAGCTGAAAAGTCTCCAAATTATATAAATATGCATCTATGTATTTTGTGTGTATATACAAACTTTTTGGTTTTTCACAAAAACAAATGCTGGCAGGATAAGTATTTGGAATAGTAAATATGAGGTACCACACTTTTTCATCTACCAGCTGTGAATGTTTTAAAGATGGTTTCTCACTATGTAGTCTAGGCTACGCTTGAACTCATTATGTAGCCCAGGTTGGTCCTAAACTCGTGATCCTCCTGCCCCAGCCTCCCTAGTTCGATGATTGCAGGCGTTTGTCACTTTGCTCAAATTTCGTGTACGGACTTTGGTAGATGACTTTACTTTTGTGGACAATTTATTGAATGAATGTGTTTTTGTAGTTTAGAGTTGAATTTTAAAAGCAAGGAAAGCCTAGTCCAGTCCTCTCCTGATTATCTTTGTCCACCTGTAGATATGACAGTACTTCCTACTTGTGTGGGGCTATCTCCGTCTGAAAAGCAGACTACTTTTTTTTTTAATGCCTTTACCTAATAAGTGCTCAGTAAATGCCTGAACTAGATCTAAGTCATAGCTGCTTCATGCTCCTTTTCCAAGTACCTGGTGCCCCCAACACTCTTGACCAGTACCCACCAGCTCACCCCTATATACGATTGCACTTTTGTTGTTACATTATTCTTTTGTCTATTTTTTTATAGCTTTTACTTCTCCAAACTCAAATATTCTACATTAAATTCTCTTTCTGTTAAATTCTCTATATTGAATTCTCTTAAATGATCAAAGTGGTGAGCGTGGTTTCTGCACGGTGACTGGAGCCTTCCCTGGACAAACTGAAACTTGCACTGGTAGTGGGTGAGACTGCGTAGTATCCAAGTCCTGAAACAGCAGTTGCCTTTCTCTGCCACAGTCATGGACTTGAAAGATAGGCTTGGGTTTCATTTTGATTCTCCGGCTTCTGAGTGTTAAGAACACCCAGGGATAAATTAGGGTCAGTCTCCACCAGGGAAGCTCAAATTCCTACTATTCACTCTCTGTCCTCTGCTTCCCACTCTATTGATGAGGCACTTTCCCTGCAGCTAGCTAGGTGTATACAATCAGAGCTAAGCCTCCTCAGCATAGGTCTGGAGCACAGATTTGGTGGGCAGGTTACACCCAAATTCCTCTTTGACTTCAGCTCTCAGCTAAGTTTCCCCGACCTGCCTTGTGAATGAGCCCCACATCTTGGAAGTGATTTAACATCTACTATTATTTCCTCCTCCTCGTGGAGTGATCTGGAGGAACTGAGGGGTAAAGCGACTAGAACAGAGCACAGTGTGCATGCTGTGGCGTCTGATCTACTGCCATCTATGGAGATTTCCTCAGAAAAAGAGGTTGGCTTCTGGTCCCAGCTGGCAACTTCTCCAATCTGGTTCTCATGTCAGACATCTGTCAGCACTCTGTGAGGACCATTGGAAATCAAGCCCATTCACAGTTTGTCTTGGACCTCCTGGTGTCTTCCCACCCCTACCAGCTACTGAAAAGGAAAAGGGAAAAAAATTATAAAGTTTCTCTAGCCATGGTGGGAATAGCCAAAGAAAGAAATGAGAACAAGAACACATTAACAAAGAAGACATGTTCCCATGACTGCTCATTGTCAAAGACCCCGTTCATTCATTCCCCAAATATTTATCAAGCACAATAGAGCCAGGCATTGCGGTAACACTGGTGACATATTGTTAATGCAAACCTGGGCAAAACATTTTATCCTGTTTTTAATCTTTTGCCTTTCTTAAGCAAGCACAACTCCTGTAGCTTCAGCTCATTTGCAGCTCTTTTCAGATGCCCCTTTGTAGCGCATCTAATACAGGATTGGGTATCTCAGAAAGGGGAAATAAGGCAAGGAGATTAATCTTTTACCACAAAAAGGCACATAGCTAAACAACAGTGCTTTCACCTGCTTTTCAGTAGCCTACAAAACATTCTCTAACCTCAAGAATACATACTGGAGGGGCTGAAGGGAGGGCAGGAGAATGGGGAAAAAATAAGAACCAAGATGGATTAAGTAAAGGTGCAAATTTCCAATGATGAATGTCACTACATTGTATACCTTAAATGTACCAATACAATTAATTAATTAGAAAAAACAATACATACTAGAATTGACAGGATTCTTTTTTTTCCTCAAGTTTATGGGTACTTTTTAGGTATACAGTATAGTAACATTCATCATTGGGATCTTGTACCTTCACATAATGAATCTTGGTTCTTATTTTTTTCCCATTCCCCTGCCCTCCCTTCACCACCTCCTTCCTTCCCTATTTACAAAGACTTTGTTTCCATTTCTTTCTTTCTTTTTTTTTTTTTTTTTTGGCACCTGGGATTGAACTCAGGTTCTTGTGCTTACAAGGCAGGAGGCAGAACCACTGAGCTAAATCCCCAGTCCATTTTTTCCTTTTTCTTATTTTATCTTTTCCTTTCTTTCCTTTCCCTTACCCTTCCCATGTCCCCAACTCCTTTAGCCCTTTTCTTCCTATTTCACATCATCAGTTACACAGTTTGAACCCTATTTACACTTTTAGTTTTTCACACCAGAGAAACTATTCAGTATTTACACATGTGTTGGACAGGTCTTTACAATCACACACATAAATAATTCTCATGTCATTTCCTTTGTCCATACTGTGCTTTCTAGGTTTTCCTTTTTTTTTCCTCTATTTGTTGGCCAGCTTCTAGTCAAACCTTTCTTATAACATACTCTCTGTTGTATATACAAAAACATAACCAGTGTTGACGGGTGGGTGGGTAAATGGCACCATTGTCTGAATGTCTGTGTTCTCCCACTTGCCCACTTACACCTTGAAAACTAATCCCCCGTGTGATGAAATTGGAGGAAGAGCAATTTGGAGGCCATCAGGAGCCTTCTAGAATATGAACTAGTACACTTATAAGAGAGAACCAAATGATCTTCTCTGGGCCTCTTAGCATGTGATTCAGAGAGAAGATCTGTGTATAAAGCAGAAAGCAAGGTGCACCAGACACTACACCTGCCGGTGCCTAGATTGTTTTACTTTCCAGCCTCCAGAATTATAAGGCATGAATATCTGGTTTTGATACGCTATTTCAACTTTGGTGTTGTTACAGCAACCTATGAACTAAGATGGGTAGATAGATGGACACCAGGAGGGAGGACGGGAAGGGAGAGGGAGAGGGAGAGTCAGGCAAGAGGAGAGAAGAAGAGAGGAGGGGAAACTAGAGGAGGAAAGGGGATAAAAGAATACTATGAAAAAATGAATCATGTTTACTCCACCCAGCTTAAGAAATAGAATATTTTAGAACCATGGAGCTGCTCCCATACTTTTCTCCATGCACACTCCATTAGCTAGCTGTCTTCTAATTTCCAGAGGCAATGACCACTTGGAATTTTGTGTTATTTATCCTTTGTTTTCCTGGAAAGATGTTTTCCACATGGGCATCCTCAATGTACTGTGGCGTACCTATATCAGGAATCACACTAGATGCGTTTCCTCACAAAGTGTACTTTCAGTTCATCTTCAGTTTTGACATTAACCCATGTCTATGTCAGCTTTTTAGAGTGCAAGTGTACCGTTTAATTTCTGATGCACACTATTCCAGTGCAATCGGCATCCATTCTGATGATAGGGATTTAAGATACATCTGGGATTTTTGCTAGTAAAAAATAAATGTGGCTGATAATATCCTTATGAGCCTTTTCTGGTACACATGTGCAAGTTTCTCTAGGTGATAGTCTTAGGAATAGAATTGCTAGGTTGTCAGGTTTTCGAAATTTAGTAGCCAATTCTAGTTTATTTTTCAGTATGCTTGGACAAATATACTTTCCACCAACAGTATTGAGAACTATCATTTTCCACAACTTTTACTATAATCAACATTATTAGACTTTCTTTTTCACCAGTCTGAAGAGTATTAAATAATTATCTTAATCTATTTTGGGGAAATTTTCTTTATTATAATGACAATGAGCATGTTTAGGAATGTTTACTGATGTTCAATGCTTTTGTCATGAAATATCTATCACTTTGTTCATTTTTTTCTATTTTAATGGTGTTTATCATATTTTCATTTTAATTGATATATAACATTTGTGCTTATTTATGGAGTTCAGAATTATGTGCAGATATTGTACAAATATAGAATGTGTAATGATCAAATCAGAGTAATCTGCATTTACACCTCATCTAATATGACCAATTCTGTGTTGGGAACTTTCAACTCTTCAATAGTTATTTTGAAATGCATAGCAAATTATTATAGACTATAGTTGCCCATCATGATAAGTGACACTGAATCTAACAACCCCAATGAATTATTTTTTGATACTCACTATCTGACCTCTATGTACTTCCCTACACACCCTACACATAGACACACACACACACACACACACACACCACTTCCAACTTCTAGCTCTTTACTTGCCTCTATATGATTGTATGCATTATACTTTATGTATTTTACATACTAACACTTTTTATTGTGGTCAAATATTGTATACACCATCAACCGACTTGTAGCTTGTATTTTCATTTCCTTTATAGTATTTATTAATGTGTGGAGGCTTAATTTTAAAATTGTGGTCAGATTTATTAATTTTATTGCTTACACTTACATATCATTTTTTTCTTATTTTAGTACCCCAAGATCACATATATATTTCTACCTTCCCAAATTTTAGCTTTCCTTTAATGTTTATGTGTCATAGAAAGAAATATATTCCATTATTTTTCTATATGAAAAGCCAAAAGCCAGCTCCATTTATTGTTATCCATCTTTCTCTCCACTGTTCTACAGTGTTGTTTTTGGCATATGTTATTTATTTAAATACCAATTCATTGCTTAGCTTTTTATTAGATTCCATTTGTCTATCTGTCTAAACCTGCAGCATTCTCAGTGTCTTAGTGTAGCTTTATCCAAGCTATAACTATATGCCTGGGCAAGTTCCCCTGAGTTGTTTTTCAGGCTATGATATTTTGCTTCACTCGATCCTTTAATATCAATTTCAGAATTAGCCAGTTAGTTGCATACATGAAGAAGAAAACCCTGTAGAAATGTTAGCTGGCATTCCATTAAATCTATCAACCTTGTGAAAATAAATATTTTTCATAGGATGATTGTATCTGTGAAAACGCCATGTCTTTCCTCTTGTGAATTTTTTAAATAACATCTTACAACACACAATTTTTACAAAATCTTTTACACAAAAAGTCCTGCACGTCATTTGTTAGTCCCTTTCCTAATCATAATTCCTCCATTTGTTATTAGAAAATATTTTTTAGTGGATCGTCTAATAGTTTCTGGTATAAGAAATCAGTTGAGTATTGGATATTGTTTGCTATACCTTCTCATTAATTTTAACCATTTTTATAAATTTATACTCCATAGATAGAGAATATGATTTTTCATTCACTGATTTGTTTAATTTGTTTCACCTTTCTGAGCTAGTTCAGATGTGTACTATATTGAACTCTTCTAAATCTTGGTTTTCTAGGAAAATGTTATTGTTTCATCATTAAGCAAGTTGTTTACTTGCTTGCATAATTTTGGAACATACCTGTGTGAGTCCTCAGTGATATTTCCAAAGAAGTGAAATTTTCATTTCCTGTATATATAATGGGATAAATTTTCTGGGATTCCCTTGTTGCAGAGGACCACAGGACTTATTCTGGCCAATCAGTCAAAGCAGAAAACCATGTACAACTTCTAGGCCAGAGCATGTACTTCCCTGCTCAGACTCTTCCAAGCTCCATTTCTGGAATGATGGGTATTGATAGCCCCCAAATTGCTGCTTTGGTCTGAGTTTCTAAAGATTTAAAGTGGGCAGAGATCCATGCTACATTTTCCACAGTTGTTTAGGATGAGTGAAAAATCCTGTTGTATTCACCTACAGAGACTTAAGTGGGGCTTGTTATGATAGCATGTGTAATCTGATGGAGATCTGTCCAGCTAGGGGAGAGATGAAGATGTTATTTATATACAGAGGTTGAGTTGTATTGAATATTTTGCCTCTCTCTACTGAGATTTACTATGTAACTGGTCAATAACTTAATATTTTATAGAGTTTATAATGTTAGATCACTTTTGTCATCTGGAATAATGATAAAGGATGAATGCTGGATTTAAATTATAAATATTTTGTTTAGTATTTTTCTGTCTGTGCATGAGGGTGACTCTGTATATTAGTTTTCTATCAAAGTTACATTGTTCAAATCAATTCCCGCCTTTTTTCTAATTTCCTGAAACTATATAAAACTCAATCCAATCTGCTGTATGGCTATCAATAAACTTACATATTACTCTACTCCTCTTTGCTTTTTGTTTGAAAGGAAAGTTGAATCAATGTCTAATTTTAATAAAGATAAAGATTTTTCTTCATGAGTCACTTTAGTTACTACATCTTATAGGTGTTTACCAATTTTCTATGTGTATAAATATATTAATGAAAATTCATACAACTTTCTTTTAAGAAGTCTGCAACATATAATATTGTCATTTTTTTCCTAAAGTATCATTTATTATTTCAAAGAAGGAACTCTTGCTTAAGTTTCTATTAGGATTTTTCTGACATTACTTTTGTTTCCTTGGCTTCGTTTTTTCCTTTGGCTTAATTCTATAGTTACTTGTTCTTTCTTAATTTGAATGATTCCCTCTTTAAATTTAAGTCTTTCTTGTATTGTAATAAAAGCACATATGAAAATAAACTAGTCTCAATCCTTCTTTTAATTATCACATTTTGATATGTTGTATTTGAATCATTGAGTTGCAAACATATTAAAATGTCCACAATAATTTTATATTCCAATTTATTTATAAATTTAGAGAGATGTTTACAAATTTCTAAAACAAGTAGTTATTTTTGGTTTTGATTTCTAACTTACCTGTGTTTTTATCATAGAATAGGATTTATAGACACTAATTACTCAGGAATTCTTCACACACATATGTATATGTGTATATGTATATATATGTCTGTATATATGTGTATATATATGTATATGTGTGTATGTATACACACACACACACACACACACACACATATATATGGAGAGAGAGAGAGAGAGAGAGGGACAATTTTTCTTATCCATCACTTCAAGAATGTTAATTGTGACGTTTAAATCTCCTAAAAATCCTTGGAATTTTTTTGAATCCGGAATTGAACTCAGGTCCTTGCACTTGTAAGGCAGGTGCCGGAACCACTGAGGTACATCCCTGGGCCCTGGAAATTTTTAAATGACTGCCTAACCTAACAATTGTTGAGGTGAATATGTTTTTGAAAAATTATTCAATATTATAGTAGATTTTTTTATAGTTCCTTGAGCTACACACTTGTGCTCCATTTGTACCTTATATATATTTTATATTTATATTATCAAGTGTATACAACTATTATATCTTCTCGACAAAATTAACATTAACTCAATATGTAAGGATCCTCTTAACTTATGGTAAATAGTTTTACCCATGTCTGTTTCATCTCAATTTAAGACAATAATGACCTTTTTTTAATGTTTGCCTAGTACAACTTTTTCTATGCTTAACTCCCAACCTTTCTGTGACCATTTTATATATTTTTTAAAAATTAGAGAAAGCACTTAGAGAATAAATTCTATTTGACAAATTTCAAAAATCAGGAAAGTGTAGTCCAGTTTCATTTATTTTCAGTATTAATACAGCTGGATTTGTTTGTTTCATCATGCTTTATAAATACTACTCATTACTTTTCCTTTTGTTTTTTTACCATTTCTCATTTCTTCCTTTAAAAAATTTTCCCCAAAGGTCACAAAAGTAGTGGAGTGGTATAACACTTGCCTTGCATGCATGAGTCCCTAGGTTTGATCCCCAGCATGAGAGAGAGGGCGGTGGTAGGGGAGAGAAATTTTTTTTTGCTTCATTGGAGACTTTTCCGTAATGAATTATTACAATATTTGATCTGAATTAAATACCATTACTCTTTCATTTTGTCCTAGGTTAACCGTATATTTATTCTCTTCTTGACGTGATAATTATCGTCATCCTTTGCATGACATACTTTTTATTGCACTGTTTTATTATGGATTTAAAATACATTAGTTAAGATTTATTTAGAGTGCACAGTGTTAACATTCTCTCAAAATTTCTTATCAGATCTTTCATGAATTTTTTTTCTTCTTAGATTGTATCTTTTTAAAATTATTCTAGTGATAGAAGTGAGTTCAGTTGTCTATCTGAATAGATCTTCATTCTACTAATATTTTTATGGTTAGCTTTATTGGAAATACAGTTCTACATTTACAAATTTCAGAAATTTGACATATTCCACTCTTCTCTTTCCAGAGGTTAACAACACACTCAGTCTGTCTTGCCTTTGAATGAAATTATTTTTCCCTTATGTCTTATCTTAACAACATCACTTTGCCATCATTGTTTCCTATGTCACTGTAGTTTCACTACCTTTGCCTAGCTTATGTGTTGCTTTGTATCCTTGCTTCGGATTCACTGACTTTCCACTACGTATTTAAGTAATGTTTTGATCACACTGTAATCTGCTTACAGAACCATAGTTAAACATAATTGGACATGTTAATCTGTCACTCATTTAACAGTACAGGAAAACTACTGTACGGAGTGTTTTCTTATCTCTCATTTCTTTATTTTAAAATTTAATTAATTAATTTTGCACTGCTGATGATGCAAACTAGGGCTTTAAGCATGCTAGATAAATGCTCCTACCACCGTACACCACTGAGCCACAGCCTCATCCCACTTATTTCTCCTGTGTGAAAGTTTTCAATCTTGCATTTCAGCATTATGTTCTATTTCATTTCTGTGGTATTCTTTCAATTCTCTGTTTCTCTTTTTAGGTCTGTCTAATTCACATTCAAATAATTCAATATAATTCTGATATATTCTATCATATAAATATCATATTTATAATTTTGATTATCATATTTTTATTTCTAACATTTTTGGGTGACTAACCCAATGGACCTGGTCATTTTTTTTGTAGTTTCTTGCTTCTCACTGGCTTTATGTTACTTTTTTTAAAACTCACACATATTATACTTTTTATGTGGTCTAATCTTTATATAGTCTTTCGCATTAGCTTTAACTGTTTAATGATTCTCTCAAGTCTTCTTCACTGTACCATCAGTGCTTTTTGTGATGTGACTTTTTTATTGTAAGATCATGCACATTGGTCTATATCTGTAGGAAACACTAAAAACCTATGTTAAGGGTGTATCTCTTATGAACATGCATATAAAGTCATTGAATTTATAGTTAGAAAATTTGCTCCATAAAAACAGACTGACACATAGCTCTAAACCTGGATAAGGGCAAGTTTGTGGTAAAGAAATTATAAAAGAATTTATTTTCTTTCCTCTCAGGAGCATGTGTCATGAAAAACTAGTTGTCCCTCCAACTTCCCATGGAGATGTTATGTTTGGGAGATTACAAATGTATGCAGTCTCCAGTCTGTTCTTCCTACTTCAATCTCCAGGATTTTTCCCATATGACAATGCTCATAATTTTTCATAACCCGAGCTTCATGGCTTGCTATCGCCAAATGGCCATAAAAAAATAAAAGAAAAAAACTTTCCCAGCATATTAGGCATTTCTCTCCCAAAATTATTATGTTAGACATTTAATCCTTCATATTATTTATAGAGAAAGTCACATCTATTCATTTTTCTGTTTTGAGGAAAAATTTTCCTATTTTCCCAGCAACATGACATGGAGAGATGAAGGAAAGCCTAGATATCAGGCCTTATGCCTATGATATCTCATCACAGCTGTTCGATTGGAAAGGTGTGATAAAATATAACTGAAGAGTGAAAAACTTATCACTAACATGTTTAGTATTATGTAACAAAAGTATAGACTTTTGGCACATTTCCGTCATGCTGCAGTTTTATGTTTACTTATTATTATTATTATTTTTTAATTTTTGGTACCATCACCCAAGCCACTTTATTCACAGCTAGTGGTGCACATCCCTCATTGCTCGAAAGCCAGGCCTGATGTTCTTCTAATTCAGGGTAGAATTCCACAGTCCATTCAACTAATCTTGAGTTTAGTCGGGAAAAGATGGCTTCCTGGGTGCATTGGGAATTGTGAGAGCAATCATGTCCTAAGAATACTAAAGACCGAGGCTGCTTCAGATTGTCTGGGACTGTCTACTTGAATTCCAGCATAGAGACCAGTACAGTATTAACTCAGTGAATGTTTACAAGAAAAATTAAGTTTGCCAAGACAAATCTCGCCCTGAGTTAAATGCCCCTCCTCTAAAAATTACAACCCACAGGATACAATCAAATGACCAGTTTCTACATTTGTGGTGTTAGTTGACACCAGACAAAAAAATTTGATATGAACTTATTACGGAGCTTATTACCAAAGTGGCTTGTGGAAATATAATCAAGATTTTACGGTAGAACCATTAACAGTGAGGACATTTCTCCACGGAAGTATGGCAATTACAAAAACCCTAAAATGTATCTTAAAACAACCTCAGTGTTTTCTTACCCACTAGACAAAAGATCCTGACCGAGCTATACTTTATCTGGCAATCTACAGTTCCTTGAGGGTGGGGAACAGTTTGTTGCTTTTCTCAGGAAGAGAGGACAGCTTGCTTCCTTGTAGTTCCTGTTTATTTTGTAGCAACTGAAGTCTTTGCAAACAGCAGTTCATGAGAGTTTCAGAGAAACAGTCCTTTCTAGGAAAGCTATATAATCACTTATTTCATTTCAGCCAAGACTTCAAGAGTGCAATAGTACCTGAGTCTTTGGGGGATTCGCAATCCATCCAAAATGACTCGGGATGCATCTTTCTACATTTTAGGGTGAAAACCATAGAATGGAAGACTTGGTTCTCTCAGGGTATTGGCTATTTAGTGTACTGGAAGTATTTTTATTTTAATGGGATCTCTGTTGACCTAAATACATGCCTGACTCCTAAAGAGTATATTTTATGGAAAAGGGAAGAGATGGTGTGGATAGTATTTGTACCAGTTAAAATGGAGTATCAACTTGACTGGCTTTGAGATTTGTATAGGGAATGGGTGATGCGCTCTTCTGGATGTGTCTGGTGGGTCAGGGAAGTCTGGCCTTGAGTCTACGTTTGGACTCTCACCCCGTCCTCAGTGCCTTGCTCTGTTTCTTAGCCACCGTGAACTAAGCAGTTCTCTTCCCAAACACGTTTCCTCCATGATGTTCCTGTCTTAGAGCCAGATCACTGTGGATGGAATCCCCTTAACATGTGAGCCAAATTAATCCTCGCTTCCTCAAAGTTTTAGGTTTTGGGTACTGTGTCCCATAATGAGAGTGTGGACTAATAACACAATAGTCATTCACTCTTTACAAATATTCTCATTTTTCAGGTCTAAAATACTTGCATTCTACTTGCAAATTTACTATTAGTGGACTCTACAACCTTGGGTCCCTTACTGATTCTTCAGCACCACAGTATAAATATCATAGAGACAAATTGAAATGTTATAAAGCAACAGCCACAAAATAAAAATGGGATTAAGGTACTCAGTGGTTGCCTGGATTTCTCCTGTTTCACAAATGTAGGTTCTACATTTTGATTGACATCCAGGGAAACACATTGGCTATAGTCACCTAAAGGCTACTTTCAGAACCAAAGATTTTGTTATGAACTATCAAGGAGAAGCTTTGATTCATGCTGGAGACACAGCAAAAGTTGGCCAGTGTGGAAACATACCTCACAAATCAGCAAGTGTGGAAATGGGATATTGAGATATTGCCCAACTCAGCCAGCAAATAGCAGCCTTTATTCCTAAGCAGTAAAGTGCCACACACACACACACACACACACACACACACACACACACACACACACAAAAGATAAAGATAAAAGCAAGCAGACAAACAATAGAAAGGAAGAAGAAAAGAAAAGTAGGAAGAAAGAAAAACAACAAAGAAAAAGCAAATGCAAAAGTAATCTTTTTAAAAAAGCAAAAATATCCTTTCGCCAAAGATAGCTGAACAGAATACAGAGCAAAGGAGGAAAGTTAATAGGTATGGGTGCTTAAGGGCAGAAATCATGATGTACATTTATATGACTGAATGTTAATCCCGAAGTCTACCATTTATTAGCCGTGTGACAAGCAGTGTTTTTATTGATGAAGGCAGCCTCTTGGGCATGTGCCTGTGAGTCCCATAAGATCTAACACTTGAAAGAGTTCCATGCTTGGCTTATTGTCATCCCACTGCCATCCTGAAATTCTCTCTTGGAATTCTGAGCAAAGAGTTATGCATTTTTACTGGACCCTGAGCTTAGCATTTATGAAATTAGTTTCTCTACCTCCAAACTGAGAAGAGTACTGAATACCATTCATGATCATAGTGAGGATGAAGTGAGGCACTTATGAAAACGTCTCAAGAGTTCACTGCATGATTTGTTTGCTAAGTAAATATTATGTCTTCTTCTCCACCTTTATCTGTTTCTCCATCTGAATCTATTTTTCTTTAAAAGGATCCGTAACATTCTGAGTTTTATTTTTACCTCATTTTGTTTTCAAAAACAGATACATTATATATGGGGAAGCATATAAAACTATCCTGAAAAAAAACTACTGTAAGACAGCTAAGAAATATGAAATATACCAAAAATCTCTCGTGGCACTAAGGCTTCACAAGGGGTGGTAACCCTGATGCCATTTCTAAGAATTTCAACAGGACTCTGCATTTCAATGCAAAGATCTCATTAATAATTAACATGCAACAGGTTTCATCAATAATTAACACTGATTTTTACACCTTGTATGCCTTTTCTAGATAAGCAAGCCCATAAATGGTCAATATCTTCCTTCAAATATCTTCAATTATGGGGTAAATGTGAGTTGTGACTATGGAGAAATTACATCATTTATTTTTCTTGAACCTTCCTTCTCAACACATTATCTGTTTTTAAAGAATGCAAGTTCTTCTGTTTCAAAAGAGGTCTCCTCTGTTCACCTCTGGCTGAAAAGATTTTGATGAATATCTTTGTTGTTTGATCTTCTGTCCTCACAGATTTTCTAGATTTTAAAATAATTTGATATTATCGTTGCATAATTGCATTCTTACCTAGAATAAAGTGGAGTTGGATGACAAGTGATTTCTGATAAAATAAGTACTAAAATCATAAGTAATACAATTTAGATAAATAATAAACAGTACTTTACATTTAATATGCCAGGCACTAAGATTCTAAAAAACTTAGCTACTCTCATATTTTACTTTCATAACAACAGCCTTAGGAAATAAGTCTCAGTATACTTACCATACAAATGCAGAAAATAAAGTTTAAAGAAGCAAATTAATTTAATGATAGCCACATTAGTCATAGCATTATTGTTTTGAAGCAAAACATTTATTGGTACATTTTAGATATAAATAATGACAACATTCATCATAGGGAATTTGTACCTGTACATGATACATCTTGCTCTTCTTTCCCTCCCTTCTCCCTTCAACCCCTCTTCCTCTCCTTCTATACAAAAGTTTTGCTTCCATTTTTCCTTCTATTTTCTCTTTTTTTCCTTGTCCTTTCTTTTGTTCTTCCCTCCCGTTCCCTCTCTCATTTGAACATTTTCTTGCCATTTCCCAATAGCTATTACAGATTTTAGTCCACTATTCCACTTTTGGTGTCTCACACCACAGAAATAATGAGGTATTTAAATATGTGTCCAACTCATTTCACTTAAGAGCATGGGTTCAAGGTGCATCTGTTTGGCTAGAAATGTCTCCTTAGACTTGAGTCCCTGTCTACTGAAATTCAGACTCTGATCTTTTAACCACTATGATATCCAATGTGAAATATCAGATATTATAGTCCTTGTGCTAAACCTTGGAACTACAGGGGAAAAAAACACACTTTGAAGGGCTTACCTCAAGGAAGAAAATAAAAAGTAATATTCACTCAATTTTTTCACACTTTGATTTATAGCCTTTAAACAGACTAGATTCAAATAATATTTTAGGCTGAGGGGATAAATGTGCAGAACAGACAATTCTCACCTCAGGAAAATGAAAAAATCAAAGACAACCACATTCCATGAGTGGTGCCAGGTGGTATAATAGACAATTGTGAGACACTTAGTGGGTGCAAAACAAGAGAATGAGCCCCAACCTAGTGCAGCAACAAACAAACAAATATACAAAAAGCTCTTATTGAGGAAGTGATAGAAAGACCAAAACCTACATGACTTGGAATTACTGTGTGAATGGAGGCATGGGACTCTGAGATGGGAAACATAAAATTATTTCTGAAAGAGAGTGATAGAAAGGGGCTGAGCCCAAGATAGTCAGAACAGAGATGAGGCAAGCCAGGCCCGTGGTCAGGGCTGAGTTGATAAACACTAGGTCCCAAGGCTGAGGCACTCCTGTAAGCCTCCCCAGAGATAAACAACAGCCCAAAGCTATACTGTTACTACACCATCTGGTCCAGTAAGCCTGAACAATATAATAAACACATAGAAAAAAACATAATGAACACACAGATAGATGACCAGAGCTCTCTGACTCTCACTCCTACCCTTTCCAGAAATGGCTTTGTTCTTTTCCAAGCTATGCATCTTTGCTGCACACCTTGTTTTTCTATTACATCAATATTAGCTAAGTGACTTTACTTGTAATTTTATAGGTTGATTATAGTTGATCCAATATATCTGTGATGTGATCTTACTGGATAAAAACCCCTAGACAGCCTCAGCAGCTACTCATTTTTATGACCCCTCCTGTCTCTCGGGAGCTTACTCTCACTAAATATTTCCTACTCCTGTCCTCCTCTGTCCATCCTTCAGAGTGGTAAAACTCAAACTTGCACATCTAATGTGTTTGGACTTACTTTCCTGTAGCAAAATGACACAAGCTGTAAGAGGACAGTTAACATGAAAAAGAATGGGGGCTGAGATCAAGAGTCTACTTCCAGTATGTTAAGCCTGAAATGCTTGCAGTCCAGCCAAGTAGAAATTAAGTAGGTTATTGAATATACATGTCTACAACTGCAACAAAGAGTTTAGCCTCAAAATACAAATGTGGACCTATCTAAGAGAAGGGTGAGATCTTGCAAAGAAAGACTGCAGAATGAGATGAGCAAAAGAGAGGGAAAAGGAGAAAGAAAAAAGTAGAAAAAGTACAAAACTGCCCTGAAAAGGATTGGTATTTTCTGAAGGTAGCAGAGGTGTTCTCGGAGTAAATGGGAGCAGGCAAAAAGATAAAAAGGAGAAAACTGGAAATAAAGTATTTGTAAAAAGGGAAGGGAGGAGGGGGAGAAGGGTGGGAAGGGATAAGGGGAAAAAATGAGAACCAAGACCTGTCATGTAGAGGTACAAGATCCCAACAATGAATGTAACTGTACTGTATACCTACATTGTACCAATAAACTTAATGATAAAAAAGAAAAGAAAAGAAAACCAGACAAGGGCAGGGGGCATTGGTAACAGTGTGAAAGGATGGGATTCAAAAAACAGATAAGTCTTTGAGAGGTAGAAACCTACCTCATGTGTGAGCAGTTGAGAAATACAAATAAAAGAGGAGGATACAGGTGGAGACAGCGCTTGCTCTGCTGTAATACAAAATAGAAACACTATAAGGGAAATCTGGGTAAAGTAACATGATCATATAGGAAAAGCTATTATTACTAAACTCTGTAGGAAAGGAAACACAGGATTAGATTAGCAACAGATACAATGAAACATTGGCTCTATTTTTCAAGATGTAAAATAATAGAATTGCCACAATCAGAAAATAAAAACAGCTAATACCTCATAACATAGATAGAATATATCTATGAGATTCAAGTTATACTTGGTGTTTCCATGCAGTAATTCTTTAGAGAAAATGTTAGGGAAAAAAGCACTTCGTAGAAATAAAAACATGAACTTTGACAATGAATAATCTATTTAGAGATTCGTGGATAATTTGTAGCAAAAAAATATCAAATTTTTTTTTGGTGACAAAGCTGCAAAGATACTCAAAAGGCCATGTTGGGAATGTATGGGTCTGTGTCTCTGTTTGTTTGTTTCCAGGGTGACATTCTATAAACAGTTCTGCGGGAAGGTCTCCAGGTAGGTGAACTGGTATAGCCTACGGATTTTACGTAGGAATAGTAGTTTGCAATAGGATCAGACGTGAGGAAGGAACAAAAGCATGTGCTTCTTAAATACCTATGCTATGCTAGTCCTCTTACAGGCAAACTTCAGTGATTTTTCTGTCATCGTAGAATTATAGAGAAATCATAGATGTGGAAATGAGTCCAATGAGTCCAAATGAGTCAAACCTGTGTTCAAGTTCACATAGAAGGCTGGTAGAACATTTTACATCCTGATTCCTAGTTCAAGGCTCTTTCCTCTGCCCTGAGGTTGTCACTTCTTACATTGTTGCATTTTTCCACAACCGAGATTAAGGAACTATAAGAAGAGATGTTCCCTGCTGAGACCTCACTTCTAGAGCCATGATCTTGTGAATGAATATTTGAGTCTTGTTTCCTAATTCTACAACGTCAAAGGATACTTCCACCTTCAAGAAAGCACAGACAGGCACATCTTCTAAAAAACATTCACATCTCTCTAGACAGTCTTATCCTGTTTACCATCAAACCAAACAATTTTGAAAATGTAAATATGTGTAAGTTATTTAAAGTTTTAAGCCTGCATCTTTCCTTTGAGATTTATGTGTGAGTATACACTCAGGGTTTCCAGGCCTTGGCCATTGCCTCAGGGAATAAGACAGCTTATTTTGGCTGTAGTTTGTGGACAGCACAACTGAAACATTGCTTAAAACAAATGACACAAACCCTACCAGTGACGTCATGTCTCTGCTATGGAGCTGATAGGAAGGAGGCCACTTAATGAAAACTAAACGGTTGACTTTTGTCTGGGACTTTGGAGAAATTGAACTCTTTTGTTTCTGATTTTATTAGATGACTTAGCCATAACCATAGTTCAATTCACTTTCAGAAATGCCTATTTAATGTCTACTGTTAGTTATAGGATTTTGTGTTAATGTCATAATAAATTAAATATTGCCCTTGCTATTCCTCTCTTGTCTTCTCTGTTTTCTGCTCCACTGCTTCACCTGCAGTTTTTGTTGTTGTAGTCACTATAAGACGACCCATTCCTCAGATGAAATATATCTTATCTTATTTATGCACTGTAAGAGAATTCCGTGAGTTTTATATCTCCTGGAAGAGAGATAAGTGTCCATGTAATTTCAAGAAAATACTTCTGCCTGGCGTGGTGGCGCACACCTGTAATTCCAGCTCTTGGGAGGCTGAGGCAGGAGGATCACTGTGATTTTAAAACTAGCCTGGGCTACATAGTGAGTTCCAGGTCAGTCTCAACTACATAGTGAAGCCCTGTCTCAAAAAACCAAAAACAAAAAAATAAAAAAGAAAATACTTTTTTCTTTTTCAGTACTGAGGATCAAACTCAGGATCTTGGGCTTGCGAGGCAGGCACAGTGCCACTGAGCTTAATCCCCGGTCCACAAGATAATATGGTTTTAAAATCCTGTGACAGAAAATAACTTCAAGTATTGTTACCTATGTGGGGATTAATTGAGTGATTATTACTTACTTGATTGCTTTTGAATGTCTAGAATATTTTAGCAGAGTGTTGTAAAGATACCAATGAAAGGAATGAAGAAGTGTGATATTATAAGCAGAAAGAATTTCTGGGACAAAGAAATGACGGTGGTTAGACATGGAGATGATTTTAAGGTTCTCTCGAGCCAATTTTGTGATATTAGAGACGGAATTGCTGGCCTCTTAGGAGGGATGTGGATGTGGGGTACTTAAATCGTATTTCAAAGCGACTGTCAGAATTGGGACCAGACCATCAACCTCCTGACTTCAAAATACTTCTTTTTCATTCCATTACAAGAGCTTTGTTCTGCATGTTAAGACTACATTCCAAGATCTCATTGTTGGTTAAAGTTCTTGTAAACATTCCCTTTGCTTATCCCAAGCAAAATTCCTCACCACAGGTGGCATGAGACATCCAAGACCACCCTCTTTGATAAATGAAGGCACCATGGAATTTCTTCAATATTCAAATGGAGATGGGTCCTAGTTGCTGTTAAGTTGCAGAACTGTTTTAAGCAACTTTAAGTTTACTCAAGTGGAAATTCTGAGAGTGCCCAGCATTCTTCTCTTTCTCCTTCTCTGTTTTCTCCTCTGTTATTTCAGTCTCAAAATT
This sequence comes from Fukomys damarensis, assembly GCF_012274545.1. Taxonomy (NCBI): domain Eukaryota; kingdom Metazoa; phylum Chordata; class Mammalia; order Rodentia; family Bathyergidae; genus Fukomys; species Fukomys damarensis. The sequence goes on along the minus strand of NW_022900948.1, from coordinate 31,451,361 downwards.
GTCTTGGTTTAGTCCCCGACAGACAACTTACATTTTGTGAGACTATATAATTACTGCATCGTATGAGTGTTAAGAAGTCCACTTGAATTCTGACCCTCTGTGAGTCCAGGTTAGGGGCCCTGGAGGAAGATTTTTTGGCACCGACACTGAACAACTGGTTTCTTTGATTCCAGTTGCCTTATCTGTCCAGTGAGAGGAATAGGTCTGGCTGGCTTTCAGATGCGTCTTGACCCTAAAGTTTAATGTTTTGCTTTTTTATGTGTTACTGGCAGAAAGTTTTGGTTTCTTGTAACTTGCTTCCAAAACTTAAAGTCTTTTCCAGTAGTCCAATCTGAGGAAGAATTAATCTCCCAATCATGAGTTCATAGATGACCTGAGCATGCTCTCCTTGGTTCCTTTAGGAAGAACATCACCCTTTTCCCCTTCTTGGAGGTCTCTTCCTTCTGCTAATGTGGATTTCCCTTGGAGGATTTTCTGTGTCGGCTCCTGTGGAAAAACAAAACCAAAACAAAGCTCCAAAACAACATCTCTTCCATTTGTTGTGGAGCGGTGGTCACTTGAGCAAGATTTTTAATATTTCAGCAGCATAAAACAGTTCCTCAGTTGCCCAAGAGCAGTTTGCCTGTTTTCTACCATCCAAGGAAAAATATTCAAAGGAAGTGAAAGGATAAAGATAAAACAATAGAAGTCCTTTCTCTTTGGGAATTGCTATAAAATGGGAATTTTGTCTTCTCTCATCTTTAGCAAGAATTATGACAAGAACCTTGCTTTTATGTTCCAACAAAGCTAAGTGTTAGCATTATTGACATCTCCTCATTCCTGAGCTCTGACATTACAAATAACCTTTAGAAAATCAAAATCACACTTAAATTAATTCCGTTATATCAAAACAAACCTTTTTTTTCTCAATGAAATAATCAGCAGATGTAGAAAGTAACTAAAGAACTTAGCGATACATCTGTCCTAAAGTATAGTCCTGACTGATTTCCTCAACCATCTGACTTCTGATTCCTTAGCCTTTCCCTATGTCTCTCTAATGACTTTCTGTTTGAAGATCCCCAGTACCCTACAACATGCCATGATCTGGCCTAAATTGTCCCATTGCTCTGAGGATACCCTTTCTCTAGCCATTCATCGTCACGTGTCTTGAAGGGTTGCCTCAGATTACTCCTGTGAATTCTTCATTTATCCCTGATTTGAACTGCTGCTGTAGCTCTAGATTCCGCCCCTATTATGAAGTTATCACTCTGCATTTTAATTAAAATATATACAATGCCTGGAAGACAGATTCCCACATAATTAATACACAATTCAGTGTGTGCCCATCAGAGCTTTGAAAAGCACGAAAGAGATCTTAACTGAGAGTTAGTTTGGTAAACTCTGATAAATATGTTTCCCAAACACACAGATGAGCATGTATTAGAACTTCAATGTATGCGTTGGAATGATTAACAAATTAACCATATCCAAAAAAGATAATAACACATTGTTTTGAGAGGGTATGGCATTTTTTATTGATTAATGTAAGCAAACATAGATTTACTTCCATTCAAGTGTGCCAAGATTTACTTATAAGACAACTGGTCTTGCTCTCTAAAAATGGGTTTCAGGATAAAGAGAATAGCATGACTTTCTCCTATTTATTTCAAGATATCATACACTAGAAAATAGAAAGAGAACTCTGGACAAAGAGCCAGAAGCTTTGAGTTCAAACCTTAGTTTAACCACTTATTATTGTATTTGACTTAGCTTTTTCACTAGCAAAATGGAAATAAATCACAAAACACCTCTAAGAAGAAAAACTGTATGTAAATTCTCTGATGGACCTACAGGCCACTTCCACAGTATGCATATTATGAGTTGTGCTGCCATAAACTTGGGTGGAGATGCAACTCTGAACTATGATGCCTTTGCCTCTTTCAGGAAGATACTTGGAGGGGGAGTAGCTGAGTAGAACGGAATTTCTAGTTTTAATTATTTGAGAAACCTCCACACACTTCCACAGCAGTTGTGCTACTTTACTTGCCCACTAATGGTGCCAAGTGAAGTAGATCAGACGAGCAGCATACACGTCACATGTTCTCCCTTACCCGAGACACCCAAAATACAAAAGATGGATAATAGGAAATAGACAGATTGCTTTGCAAATAAAAAGGGAAGCAAGAGATGGAAGGAAGGAGGGAAAAGGTAAAAGGGTTGAAAAATTTAAATTGTGTCATGGACATGTACCATCTCCTTACTAAGACCATAATCATTATGCACTGCAAACATGGACTAATAAAAAATAAAACTTGATAAAAGAATGAAAAATGCAAAAGACATATGTATTTGTGAATTAAATTTCTAACTCTAGAATTACACTATTATAAAAACTCAGAAGTAAAGGAAACTTTTTTGGACAAAGGATATCATGACCTGGGCTTTTATACTGTGTTGGATATACGTAGGCAGAGAGTAGCAGCATGCAGACATCTGAGACCAGATTGAGAGTGGACTCATAATGTCTTGCATCGTGGTAATTGTCACCAATTGTCCACACCGCACAGTTGAAGATCTTCTTGAATGAAAAATTTAGGGGCTCCATGACAGGCTAAGACATCTGGACCACATCCTCAAGAAGCTTAGGAGATTTGGAGGATTTTATCAAGGAACAGATGTATCTGATTTGCATTTAGAGATATCACTCAGGTAATTATATGTGTTCTGAGTGGGTAAGAACCAGACTGTGTGCTTTTGATATCTCATCTTCAATATACTGATTGATTTGATACATGCTGAATGACAGCAATGTGACAGTCATGCTGCTGAGTGCCAGGGCTGGGACAAGGATGAACACGAGACTAAATATGATGATTTATTTTCCCTGCTCCACTCATCTCATTTTCCAAGGTAGAATGTATTTGTCATGTTTTCAGGAAAGATTTTTCCTGTTCTTCCTAGGCTCAGTCCAAGGTACATATCAGTTTCTCAACTAATATGTGTGAGCTAACTGATTGAGGAATCCATCCACTAGATTAAGGTAATGATTAAATTTAAATTAGCTGTCAATAAGAGTACGAAGTGTCAAATGAAGTAAGTTTTTTCTGGACAATTTATTTGACAACTTTTCTATTTGCAAAGAAAAAAGTTGGATACCCCCTATGTGACTCCCAGAAAGATTCATAAAGTAAAACTTGATCATACCTATTTATCATATGTCATAACTGAGAATCTAAAGAAGTTGTATTATTATTTCTTCCTCACCCAGGCATAAACTGTGAACTAGAAACTGCCCTCTAATTTCAAATCCATTTTCCTCCTCTTTATTATTCTCTCTGTAGCAGTTAATAATGGGAATCCCCCAAAGTTGGTTTATAGAGAGATTTATAGAGATTTATAGAGACCATGAAGTCATCTCCCCAAAGAACTACAAAAGTCAAAGGAAGCAGAGAAACCCACAAGGCAACGGGATGATGCATGCTAGGGTTGCTCAATCTCCCCTGGCACCAATTCAGGAGAGCAGGTGACTTTTCTACCCTGTGGTGCACTGATAAAACCTACAGAAGCTCAAATGGCTTCTTGGTGTACACTGTGTTCATAGTTCCTGTGGAGTCATTCACTTCTTTATTTACATACTCGTGCATTCAGGATGTCTTTCCAGCATATTAAAGCAAACCAGGCCTGAAAGAATGATCTCACTCCATCTGTGCAGCTCAGATCCTAAAATGGGATCTGGCACGGAATTGCTCTCCTGTAGCTGTGGTTAGGAGGCCTGGGAGGCAGCACAGAGAGATTATTGACCACAATTCCTCTCTGAGGGTTAGAGTGTGGGGCTTCTGAAGTAAACCTCTGAGTCATCTGGCTGCTGGCTGGCTGTCCCGAGCATTCCTCAGTTCAAGTTGTTCCACCTTCCGTGTACAGAGCAGAGTCATTTCATATAAAATATAAACCTGATCAAATCTCCAAAAAGATCCACTGCAGATATGTGACCAAATGTTATATTAACAGTGAGGGAACTTGGACCTCTAAGCCAGATAACAAGGGAATCCTAAGGCTAAATTTGCTGTTTGAATTTTATCAACTTATTTCTTTCCTCCCATCTTTACGACACAAAGACCGAATACGGTGGGATGCTCACTGTAGCTTCCATGTTCATTTCTAGGCTTGCTCTTTCCATCTTTCATCCAGATGTAAACCACAAGTCAACAAAGGCCTGGGGAAGCACAATATCAGTCCACCACCCAGTGTACTGTAGAAGAGAAGGAAGACCCACTCTCCACTCCCCCATGCAAACTCGAGACAGCTACTAGAAACCTGCCAACAGGGTTGAATTCGTTGGGCCCAATTCCTCCCATGAAGAACACTGTGACGGCATTTCTCATGTGTTGTAATCCTCCCACAAAACCCTGAACTATGGTTCTGAATGCATTCTGAGAACCCATGACTCTGCAGGGAAGCCTATTGTCAGACTGAACTTTTCGCAGACTGAACCATCAGGCACTGGTACATCCGTCCCTCTTATCTAAGAAACTCATTTTAAATCATTTTGGTACCAATATTTCAGTACAATCTTACTTGGAGGTGGACTCAGTGGAGCACAGATATGGATACTTTAACAATTCTGAGAGAGCCACAATGAGTAAATGTGGAGTTGAGCCAAACCAGGCTGCCTGAGGTCGATCCTACAGGCCTTTGCATGTACTGCTTTCATTTATCTGAAATGCTGGTTGTTTTTGCTTTACTAATTAAGCTATAGTTGTGGGGTAAATACAATTACATTCTAATTGTTGTAATGTTAGTTTCGGATGCATGCTAAAGAGAAGTCCTTTGTACCACTGTGCCTAGGAAATTCTGGCGTCTTTCACAATGTGGCACATGATGGTACTACCTACCATCAGGTTAAAAAAAATCCAAAAATTCTCAAGTACATAGTAAAATCCATAACTATGATGGATGCCATATGTCTATTTAAAATGCCACTCTGATGTGGTAATTGTCAAAGAGATGTTACAGTTTGGAGACAGAAATTTGAGTTTAGGGAAACAAGCTTTGCTTGGTAGATTTGTGGGGCTTTGAGGATAACCTCAACTCTCTACTTTTATAAAATATGTGTTAGTTGACCTACTCTAGAACTATTTCATAATATTCTCTGTGAATAAATTCTAGAGTTAATGAAACATATATAAATTATAGAAATGACAAAGTAGCAGTCCCTTACTGTATACATTATTGAGCTGGTGTTCATAAATACATTCTAATCTAATTTTCCTGATAATATACAAGAAAGACATATTTCTACTAATACGGAAACAGACTCAAAAAATATAAACTATTTATTTGAATATAACAATGCTCTGAACTCCCTTTCAGCCATTTAGTAAAAATTCAATACGAGGAGGGTTTTCTCAAAGCCTTCTGCTTTTCCAAGACCCTTTTAGAAAACAATAGGGAGGCAGGAAGTTTGCTGTTCTCCGGAGGAATCCTCACAAACCAGTTTGGAAACAGATATTGGCCTGTCTCAAGCAGGCCCACCCCTTGAGCAAAGTCCAGCAGCTTGATTCATTCTATTCTGTGATGATTCCTTCCCCTTTGATGACTGAGTATGTCCTGTCTTGTCAAAACGAGTTCCGGTCTCCATAGTACTAAATGTGGCTGTCTCTGAAGCCTGAAATTAGCAGTCATTTGGTGCCTCACATGCCTCAGTGGCTGCTCTGAAAAGCACTCTACAGGCTGTGGAAGTGGGAAGGGTCTCCAAGGCTGCAAAGGAAGTCAAGGAGCCCCACACTGTCCTGTCACATCTACCCCTCTCCACATTAGCCGGTACCACATTCATGTGTTCGCTTCCACCTGTGCGAAGGGCCCCTGAAGATTCAACATCTGAGGGGCTACAAGAGAAGGTGTCTCTCAGGTCTCTTGTCCTTGTTTTTGTCCTTGGTGACTAGGCAATTAAAGATTATACTTGGTGTCCAATTTCTTCTCCTTTGGTAATCTTGTAGGCTCTGAACACTGGAAATGAGGGTAAATTCAAGATGATGTTTGTGTTTATGTGTATGTGTTACGTATTTATTTATTTACTTGTTTAGTGTTCTCTAAGATTTATCAGGTTGATGACTTTATTGTACAGTGTCCCTGTCTAGAGGCAAATAACTCCAAAGGTTTTATGTATGGCCAAGATTTTAAATTTGGATTTAGAAAGCCATTACTCTGTGGACCCCAGTGCATGAGAAAGAAAGTAGAGGAAAAAGCAATCACATTTACCGATCGATAGAGACCCTGCTCTAAGGAAAATAGACAGTGGTGGTTCCAGGAAACAGTGCCACGTGCTTAGTTGTATGTTATCAGAGAAGTAAATTTCCCTTGTCACTTTAATCATGTACACGTTGTCCCCACTCTTGCTCTGCTCTTTAACTCTAACTGCTGATGTTAAGTACTTGGGTATCCCACCAGACTTTCCTTATGCACATACATGAACACACACACATGCACACACATGCACGGACACTTTATCCCATGTCTGTTCCTAGTTTACACAGAAAATAGAATGCCATACCTATTGTACGCTATGAGGTGTGATGGAAAAATATGGTGAATGCTCATTAAAAAAAGTATTACAGTAAAAGATACACTGCTATTTTACCCCCTCAAAATACTTCCCTTTGCTTCAAAACACTTTTCTGTCATTATTACCACATTCTGAAGTAGTCCTGGAGACTTCTGTGACTTTAGCTGTACTGTTGTGGCTGCTTAATGGGTTGAATAAATTCAAAACGTTTACCTTTTATGGTTGTGTTGCTTTCAAGAAGAGCCAGAAGCCAAATAGTTCCATATTGGGTGAATCACACTATTGTTTTCATGAGCCTACTCAGTTATAAATTTTTAACATTATTTTTTTTAATGATTTTTTAAAAGAATTAACTGCCTTGTGCTTGAGCACAGACTGTGTAATTGGCAAGAGAATGCTCTATAGGGGAGGCCATGGTGCCTTTCTTCCATCCCCTCAGGTTGAGTAAGACGTGTTATAAACATTAAAAACATTTATTACCTGTAAATGTCTTGGGTAAGCAACGGCAAAAGAACCAAGCAGAAGATACACTAAAATCTCTAAGAAGGAGGAAGAGGAGAGGGAGATTCTTGAGGGAATAACAGTTTAAAAACTATCATATATACCAGAAAATCTAAAGTGCAGTGCTCATGGCAGAGGCTGGATTGTGCCCAGAATAAGGCTAATTATGTTCTAACTAATCTTTTATCTATGGCTGATCTTTGGGCTTTGCAAAAATAGGAAGTGTAGTCTAGGGCAGAGTTAGAGTCACACTGGCAAAACATTGAAGGAGTGCTTAAGATAAGCCAATGTGAAAAGACCAAGATAGCACTTTGTTGTTTTTGTCATTTTTTTCTTTTGATTGTAGGTATTTAAGGAAATCTCTGTCGTGTTACCTACTAACTACTGAAATAATGAAATGGAGATTTGAATGACCACATATGTCAAAGAAGACAATTTCATACAGAAAAAGTTTTGACTAGTCATTAAACAAAGGAAAGATACCAGCCACCACCCAGCAACAACAGCAAAACTCTGGAAGGGAGAGATAATCTAATATTAAGAGTTACTACCTTATAATATTCAAATTGTCCAGTTTTAAACAACAAAAACCATAAGTCATATAAAAAGGCAGAAAGATATGGCCAGTTTTCAGGAAAAAAATAAAAAGGAAAATTTCAGAAAGCCTAAAAAGACTCTAACAATTTACTGGGCTGTTATATATTGGCCGCGGTAGTTATCTTCACCAACTGAATTACGTTCATTCATTCACTGTTATTGAAGGACAGTTTCACTGGAAGTGGAATCCATGGTTGACAGTGACTGTGGTTTCCCTCCAAAACTCATGTTACAATTTAACTGCCATTGTCAGTAGGGGATGTGCTTCAAAAACGGAGTAGGTCATGGGTTCTCTGCTCTCGTGATGGATTAATACCATCATGGAGTCCTTGTCTCAGAAATGCTTTCTGGTAAGAGGGATGAGTTCAGCCCTTTTTTTTTTTCCTCTCTTGTGTGCTTGCTTCCTGCTTCCCCACATTGCTATGTGTGCAAAGGTTCTTGCCTCACAGCAACATTATACTCTTGAATTTGCCTGTCTCCAGGCTGCTTCTTGGGCCAAATGAACTTCTATTGTTTAGAAATTTCCCAGTCTGATGTATTTTGTTATAACAGTAGAAAACAGATTAAGACAATAATATTTTCTTTTTCTTTTAACATCTTATATTACATTATCGCACTGTCTCTTGCACTCAAAGGTCTCCGCTGAGGTATCAACTGTTGACATTACTGAGTATCCCTTGTATATAATGAGTCACTTCTCACATGCTGTTTTCAACCTTCTTTCTTTGCCTTTGTATTGTGTGAGTTTATGATTTTTCTTTGTCTAGATCTCTGTGTTTATCTTTCGTGAAGATTATTGAACATTTTTGAATTATACATTTATGCCAGCTATTAAATTGAAGAGCTTCTGATAATTATTTCTTCAAATATACTTTCTACCTTATATCTCTGTTCTCTTCTCCTTCCAGACTTCCCACTATGTTATACTGATCCACTTGCTGATGTTCCATAGATATCTAAAGAGTCTTGAAAACATTCTGCACTCTTCTTTATTACCCAGGTTAGTCTCAAATCTGTAAACCTCCTGTCTATGGATCCCAAGTAGTGAGAATTACAGGCATGCACCATCATGCCCAGATCAGTCCACGCTTTGCTGGTGTTTTTATATAGCGACAATCTTTCAAGGGGCTGACAAAACATTTGACATATGTGCCTATAACCAGACATTAAACAGGATATTACAGAGTTGCACAAATGTCAGATAAAAGGAAATTAATTCCCAAATGCTAGCAAAAACTAGAATAAGAGCTCTGGATTTCCTGTAGGCTACGGATTACCCTGAAACTTAACTCAAGTCCTCTAATACTCTGAAGGACAGTTATCCTTTCTGATGCATGTGTAACATTTGTATTGCAAGTGCCTAATAGTTGGTAGATGCTGAAATGTTAAAATAAGTGAATGATAACCTGAAAAATTCTGTTCAATAAAGTTGAGAGATTTGTTATAAAAGGATAAGATATGCTTATCTTTGTTTAAGCCTACTAATGAAATAACTTTTTGAAAATGGCTGGAGCCCAATCATAATTTCCAGAGACCTAGAATGAGTCTGGGTGAACTGCATGGATTGATCATAGCCAAATGCCTTTTAGCATCTCTTTTGCTGTAGACATTATGCTGTATTTTCCTCACCATGACCTGCCTGTCTCTTCATTGGTAGCTTTATTCTCTCTGCCTGTGTTTTTACAATGGGTAGAAAGATGGACACTCTCATGGCTTCTTCATTAGCAAACATAAATTGACTATGGTTGCACTAGACTATGGGCTGAGTCTTAGGGAATTCATAGATGATAGATTCATAGTCCTTGCCATGTAGAAACCAAAACTATAATGAAAGAAATCTCATTAAGTACATAAGTACAATATTCAAAACAATAATGCTATCTTAAAGGGCTAAAGAAAGTACTTAATTAATTCTTTAAAACTGTGTTGAATACTCACAGGAACCCAGAAACCATTTCAGGTCAGAAAATTCACCGAGGAAGAAAACAATCATAATCTCTAAATACATGGAGATTTCTTATTTTGTAGGCATAGAAGAAGTGGCAGGGTATACAAAAATCTGGTAAATGTGTCAATGAAGTAATTTTAGACAATGGAGGAGTACGAAGGAAATGAATTTTATGATGTTATGGTGTTAACTAGAGAACAACAGTAGTCTGTTGAGAAATAACCATTTGATATAATTCTAAATGCAACTGGTTAGCTAGGCTTCAAAGGAAATCTTCACATAAACTTGATATAGATAACTTTTTTATGTCTATAAAATATTCAGTTATATTTATTTATTACTTATAAAATAGTATAAGTTCTCATTTCAAATAATATCAATTATATTATTTTCACTTGATCTTTAAACATTCTAAAATACGTTAAAAATTGAAACATTTACCTAGCAAGAAAACAAATACTCTGCTGTAAAAAATGGCAAAGACCCCCAATTAGATATTTTTCTTAAAAGAAAGAACAAGAATGTGAAAAACTGTTCAATATCACTAACCACCAAGAAAAAGCACAGTAAAACCACAGTGAAATACCACTTCACACTTGTTAGAATTGCCAGTATAAAAAAGATAAAGATAAGTATTGATGAAAATGTAGAAAAAAGGAAATCCTTGTACACTGTTTTTGAGAACATACATTAGTATAACCACCATGAAAAGTGAAGCTACGAATAGAGTTACCATATGATCTAGCAATTTTACTACTGGGTAGGACTGTAAATGAAATAAAATTAGTATGTGGAAGAAATATCTTAACTTCCGTGTGTTTTTTTGCAGCATTATTCATGGTAGAATAAACCTGCATATCTATGAGCAGACCAATAGGTATAAAAAAATGTGCTATATACACACAATGCAATGCCTTTCAGCCATAGGAGAGAATGGAATTCTGTCATTTATGATGACAGGTTGAACCTGGGGGACATTATATTAAGTGGAAAAAAAAACCCCACCAGAATACAAAGGCTACATTATTTCAGTCATATATGGAAATCTAAAACTGCTGATCATAGAAGAGGATGGAGATTACCAGGGGCTAAAGAGAAGGTGGCAGGGGAGTGTTGGTGGTGTATGTCAAAAGATACAAACATTAGCCATATTGAATAAACTGGAGAGACCTATCCTACAATGTGGTGGCTATAAGTAACGTTGCATTTTTGAAATTTTTGAAAGTGATTAGAAAGTTTTGTCTCACTACCAAAAGGCAACTATATTAGTTAATGCACTCATTTATTATCCCAGTGTAATCATTTCATAATATGCACATATTATTTCAAAGCAGCATGTGGTACACAGTAAATTCGTAACTACTGTAAACATTTTGTACAAAATAAATTCACTTGTCTATGAAAATGATATAAATAATAAAATCAAAAGTGCAAAATAATCCCCTCACCATATATTCAGAAGCCTAATGCCTCCTTGTATATTTGTTCACAAGGAGAGGATAGTAAGAGGTGGTCTGTAAGCAAAAATAGGAGCATTTCCTCTCATAAAACTTCATAGAGTTTTTCTTAAAAGTCCCACTAGGATGGTAAAGCCATTCCTTATGGAAGGACTTGTGGAAGGCTATATTTATTTTATTTCTAGTTTTACTATCATTGCAGAAGCAATGTTGTCTATTTAGGGGAAGCTCTGAGAATATTTTGCCAGGACCACTCTGTGGGGTTCAACTGCTTCTAAGTCTTCGTTTATATTGTGAGTGTAGCTAGATGATTGAAACCAGAAATCGCAATGAGCTGTTCTAGGAGGTCAGATACCTTGAGACACTTTGAACTCTTTCTCTGGCTCTACCACTCCCATATTTTACGTCCTACATGTAATTCTTCATCTTATTCAGATACTGTGTTCTCTCTCTTTATCATACTTGAAATTTACTTGCCTCTCAATTTTGTAAAAAAACAAAAGTAACTCATAAGAATATGAAAGAGATTTAATAAAGCTGACATAAAATCAGTTACCTTTTGAGATATATAATAATTTTGAATTAAGGGCTCACATTAATATTGTGTTTTTATTCAGGATTGAAGATTTCAATTAAATTAGTCTGTATGTTGTTTTCTCTTTTCTATACCCTATACATAAATGAGACACACATCCAAAAATTTAAAAATGCTGTTTGATCCACCAGATATACTATCCCTCAATCACTTTTACTATGCAAACTCAACTATTTTGTTTAATCTTCACAATAATCTGTGATATTTCAAATAAGATGGAGAAGGGAAGAAGTCTGGCCATGTCTCTCTCCTTTTTTTTTTTTTTTTTTTTGTAATTGTGACCCACAGCGTCA
>NW_022900948.1:31365931-31439225 GCF_012274545.1 Fukomys damarensis | reverse complement strand
TCTCCTTTTTTTTTTTTTTTTTTTGGTACCTGGGATCAACTCGGGTCCTTGTGCTTGCAAGGCAGGCGGCAGAACCACTGAGCTAAATCCCCAGCCCTGGCCATGTCTCTTGAATGATTGAATTGTGTGTCATTTCCCATTCTTATCATTGTCTTTGTGTTTCCACATGCATTGGATCCATACAAAACTTTGAAAATCACATAAATCACAAGCACAACAAATAGTTTGGGATGTTTATAGGGTTTCATTTGCTGTTAAGCCTCTGAGATATTACTCACTTTATAAAATTATATTAATGTTTTTATTCTTGGAAAAGCCAGTTGAGCACAGACATTTCTCTAACTAATCTTTAACATAGGATGGTTGTTAACAAATTCCTTTTCTCTTTCAAAAAATATTTTGCCATAGATACACATCAATGTAAGTGTAATTGCTGAATTGACATTTAATAATAATGTTTAGTTCCAAGTTCAGAAGCAAGCTTCTAGTCTTTATTTGAGAATAGATCCCCAAAGAACAATGGAAACCCAACCTACACTTTACACAAGTGCCGTGATTCTTCCCAGACCTCAACTAGAGTTGATCTAAGGACAGGAACATCACCTTCCAAGATAGTGCTTCCATGGGAGCATTTCTATAGCAGGACAGCAAATGTACAGCTAGCTCTCTGGGCCTGATCATTTGAAATGTAAGGGTGTTCATAGATTATCCTGGCTTTTGATACGTGGAGGCAAGATTCCAAGTCAAGAAGGAAAGCCAATCACCACTGCAATTTCTGGACCACCACAGAGATACATAATTCTGCCCCAGAAGGAGATGACATCCAGACTTTCTCATTTGCTTCTAAAGAGCTGGATAAAACCTCATTACTGGTTGAAGTAATAAAGACAGAAGTGAAATCTGTATTGTGTGACAGTCCATTTTGGTGCTGGAGATATGACATTTATTGTTCTTTTTTTCTAATATGTAATAAATTTTATTAGCTCCCAAATCTTCATATCTTCTCTGTGCCTCATTATTACATTCCTGCCCCCTATCTCATCACAGGAATAATAAGCTACTGTAACTTATCACTAAACTACAACCACAACCTTCAAATCATAGCCTTCCAAATTATTTCTAAGGGATCAAGCCACTGGGCCACTGGGCATTTAATTTTGCCCTTTCATTGGCCTTGAAAACATGATTTGGAAAATACTTCAAAGATCAGTTCAGACACTGAATCTAGTTGCCTGTAGCTCATTTAGTTGATTAGTTTATTTTCTTTAACGATTGGTTTATATTTTACTACAGGCATTAATCATGCATTTTCTTCTTCTGCCTAAATGTTGATCAGTGAGAATCCAAGGACTAGGTTTTGTTCATCTTGGTTAACTTCTACAGTCATTGGCAGTGATCAAAGCTCTATAAATGTGTGCTGACTGAATCTGCCATTATCCTAAATTTTAATTAAGTCACTAAAAAAGGAAAACTGAAGCCTAGATCTTCTGGGTCCCGGTTCTGCTTCTCTTTATTTTCCATCTTGAAAGGTGACTTTGGCTTCCATTTTGATCAGTCCTGGATTGACAGCAGATTCTCCTACACAGCAGGGGACATTTCAACATACAGTAAAGGACAAAATTATCCTCAACCTTCCCTCAAATATGGAGCATATCCCATCCAGTAGACCCCACTGATCCATTTGAAAATCCATGTAGAATTTAAAAACTCTCTATATATCTTTGTTTATCCAAAGTTCTGCTGGGTGTTGACCTGTCCTTCTAATCACACCCATGCATTTCTCAGAATAATTATGTAGCAATAATCATTTCACCCATTGCTGTCAAGACCTGTGGGTTTAACCACACCCTGCTGTGAGACATAAGCAGAGAACGATGCAAAGAAAGAAGATACAGTCCCCACACCCTTGTCTTCACTCCATGGCTCAAATGTTTTAACACCAGAAATTCTTGTTGGTTTCATCACTGTCTTCAGTGCTGAGGTGCAACATTAACACTAATTACTGGCAATTTGAAATAGGAATATCTATAATCCCTAGTGAGGATACTGTTAGACTTGCCTAAGAGAAATGTAGGACAGTCACTCTCTCCACAGATTATAGAACTAATATTTGAGCTTCCTGGACTTTATGGCTAAATAAAGAGAAACTTGGAAAGATTTATCTAGGGTCCCTAGAATCTTCAATATATGCACCAGAGTCTCTTGGAAAACCTGGAGAAAACTTAGATACAATCTAGGGCAGAAGGAGGTCCTTAAACTATTACTTCATAAAATATTAGTAGGTATGTTGAAGGAAAACATAAGGCAAATAAATGGTAGAAACACCAGATTAAACCAAATCTAGGTTATTCTGCTACTGTTTTTTAATTAAAGAAGGCATTACCATAATATATTTTTACTTGCTCCCATGGAAAACAGGACATGTGGTTTATTTAACCACTAAACTGTTTTTCCACCAAGGATTTAGTAGGACTTATGGTAACTGGAATACATTAAGTATACAAGGAGTAAAAAAATAAATTAGAACAAATGAATGAAAAAACAAACAAAAGCTTTAATCTAGACCTGATGCTTCTTTCTTCTTCTCATAACACCCTGTGTAATCATGTCTCTCTTGTACATTCTTTCTTCTTTTTTTATTTTCAATTCACACATTATTTCATTGGTTTATTTTTGAGACACTATCTGCCAATTTCTTCCTTTTCTAAAAGAATTCATTTTCAATATTATTTCCAGGTGTCATTTTGAGGTAGTGGAATCAAAGTCTTGATGTCAAACAAATAGGAATTTGAGTCTTTATCCTGAGACTCAATGTGTGACCTGAGAGAAATTTCTATATTTTTAGAAGCTTCCTTGTACTCCTCAATAAAGGAAGAAGAAAATCCTCAGTGCTCAGGAATGTTGCAAGACTAAAAAAAATATGAAGCATTTTGGATGTTTTCTGACATATAGCAGATCATTTCTACAAATATATATGAGGCCCTATTTAGAGCATCATTATTGTTATATCATCAATAGTTCTTGCAATAGAAATAGACCTGAAGTGACTTTGAAATAACATAACATATAAATATAATAAAACCTATTAATGCTATCTATTTTAAATCACGTGGCATAGTCAAAGGGACTCATACCCTTCCCCTGACTCAAGAAAAGTTACTACAGTTGTCATTGTGTATGTAATGCTGAGTTCCAAGCTGAGAGGCTGTAGTCTCAAGGCCTGCTTGATCCCCTTGAGTAGCCAGGACCTTGGATTGGTCATTTCTCTCCTGACATAAACCTCATGATCTCTACACATATAACCATTGTCTTGGACACTGTAATATGAAACTATGTAGTGAAATATAAAAACAAAACATGGTGTCAAGACAGTCATGTGTGATGGTACCACTAGTTCTCATTGGGTGATTAGTTTTAACATTTAAATATTTGTTCAGAATCAATCAATATGCAAGCTGTCACTGGAAAACTGTTGGGTTTGAGGGTATGACTTAAGATTTGTATCACTGGGAAATTAATTAGAATACTTGAGAAAAAATACTTTTGGACATTGGGATAATTAGATTTTATAAACTGACTCTTACGTATGTCTAACTGCTTGAGGCTCTGAACTTTGTAGTATTTTCTGTCCCCAATCTATAACTCCCAAATAAAGGCAGAGAAAGAAATAAAAGATGATTCACCAGTCAGCACTAGTTTGTAACTCAGAGAGATGTTAATGTTTAACAGGAAAAATATGAAGGAAGTTAACATTGCTTGGATACCATGAAGGACTGAAAGTCTCTTTGGTTCAAGTTGATTTATGTCAGGGTTTTAGACCCAAAAGAATTTAAATTAAAATCCCAATTCTAGGTACCTGCCCTGAGCTCTATCTATTTTCTACAGTGAGGTGAACTAAGCAACTGAGTTGATAGATATGGAAAAGTATTAAGTAAATTGCAAAGTGCTGTGAATATATGATTTCTGTATCCAAATTGTTGGGCTACAGAGGAACCAGTTCATTCTAAGGAAAACTGAGCCAAGATGTCAGACTTTACTATTCCAGCCTTACTTCTGGCTCCTGCTTCTCCCATTTTCACATTCTTACATTAGCGCTCAGACTGGAGGTCCTGTGCCCTAGAGACCAGTGACTTCCATCAGAATACAGACTTCACGTTCCAGGGCAGGACTCTCACTCCCACCCTCAGTACATGTTGGCCCAGACACTGCACTCCCTCATTGACAACCCCCCAAATTGCTATCTGTCCCCACAAGACAGCTTCTTGCGATGTGGTGTTTTGTCTGTCCCTTGTTGCTACAGCAAATTCAAACAAGATTAGTGTTTTCAATTTTCTGAAACAGAAACATCTGCATGCAATTTTGAAAATCCTTGTCAGGGTCTTCATTTACTGTTTTGATCAACTCTCTCCAATGTGTCAGCAGAATCCCCAAAGAAGTTCAAAAGAAAAAGACCCCTTAGGCAAACCAGTGAGTCCCACAGGGGCACCCTGCCTGGTGAATTCTAACCCCCATCCCCCATGGAATGAAAGCCATGAACGGCTAGGATATCAAATCCATCCCCTCCAGCCCATGAGGAAGTATTTGCAAATCAAAGGGGCTTATGATTCTCTAAAATACTACCTCTGACTCATGTGGACATGTGGAAGAGGCAACCCCCATGCAGGACTCCAAGAAGTCTCCACACTGAGACTTTGAAGAGGAGATAGGAAATGATGTTGCTTAGGATTGGACAGCAGGAGTCCTGGTCTTGACTTCTCACTGCAATTAATCTGTAACCTTAAGTGTAAAAATCATCTCTGGTGTTAGTTTAGTTACTTTGAGGGAGAGGTGTGGGGTGGGGCAGTTGTTTAGCTTAGTGGTTCTGCCGCCTGCCTCACAAACCCAAGGAGCAGAGTTCCATCCCCTGTACCAAAATAAAAGGTAGATTCGGAGTCACTTTGAATAGGTTGGATAATCAAGGCCTTTTTCAAACCTAGCATAGTCTTACTTAAGAAGGTTATCTAGGAGAGATTTCCCAAACACCAGCTAACCCTGAGTATAAAAGACTAGGGTAATATATAGCTTGCTCCCAGCAGTCTAGGTCAACCATTTGGTCCTACACTGAGAGTCCCTAAGTGAATGAGCTCAGTGAAGTGCCATTCACCTTTCCTTACTCTAGACCCCGCTATGCAGGCCATCTGCTGTGAGACCAAAGTAAAAGGGGCCTAGGAGCCAGTGCTCTAACCCCCTCCCATTGTAGCCGGAGCCCCGACCTTTGTTCAAACCCTGGCTTAAGAATGTAAGGCAATCTTGTACTGTTTGAAGTACAGATCATGATTAACATGTAAGTTAGTGGTTCTAGACTATGAGATAAAATCTGTAGTGTACATAGAGACCCCAAGTTATTTGTCAAACCGTTTTCTCATCCTGAATGTCTTGGTGGCCTTTGAAACATCCTATAGGTATCTGTTAATCATCAACGTGTGACTGCCGAGTACATGACTGCTGACTATCTATGATGGTCAACAGAACCTTGACCTCTGCCCCCCTGCCCACTTGCTGTGCTTGAAGTCCCCTTACCTATCTTGCCTTTAAAAACTGTGCTAACCCCTGAGCTGTCTCCTCTCTCAGCTACTTTGTTCTGAGATTGCCATTTGGCCAGACTAATAAAGGTCTGTTTACCAACTAGCCTGTTGTGTTCCTTCCTGGGTTTCTCACTGCTTGTTGAGGTCCTGGAGCCCGGCTGCTTCGTAGGACCCAGCATCATGGAGGCCTTTTAGGCTGTTTGCTCTCCGCCGGGAGTGATACTTTGGGTCTTACAGTCCCTTTCATGGCTTGTTAAATTTCTTTCCATGAACATTTCTTCCTCCTCTTTCTAATATGATGCTTCTAACTTATGACAGACCAGGTTGATTGAATTTTTGTTAAAATGGAATCATGTAAGTTATGGCCTCATAAAAGATTTGAGGCTTTGAATTATAACCAAATCTTGGTTTTAGGTGGTTCTTTTGGCTCCTTTTCTCCAGCTGTGTTTTAAATTTATGAGCTTACTATTAAATGGGTATGTTTTAATCAGAATCACTCAATGCTTATGATTTTCAAGAGTTAATGTATTAGTTCCCTATTGCTGCCATAACAAATGGCCATGAGCTTCATGACTTAAAACAATGCAGAGTTATGATTTAATAATTCTGGAGCTCAGATATTCAAAATAGTTCTCAGTAGGCTACAGTCAGTGTGATGGCAGAGCTGCCTTCATTTGGGAGTCTGTAAGGAACAATCTATTCCTTTGTTTTTTCCACCTTCTGAAGTCTGCCCACATTCCTTGGATCATGGCATTTCCCTCAATTTTTTAAAATTAACTCAGGGATTGAACTCAGGACCTTGAGCTTGTGAGGCAGGTGGCAGCACCACTGAGCTAAATCCCCAGCCCCTTTGCCTCCATTTTTAAAGCCAGCAGCATATATATTCAATTTTTTTTCTCTCCTTAGGGCAAAGAGAACAGAAGGCTACATCATTCCCCTGTTAGCCCTCTGGCTATTGGGAATCCACAGTTTCTTCCTTCTAAGCCCAGTGAGATTCCAATAAGTAGTACAATGAAGTAATCAAAGTCAGATTAAATAAAAGACAACTCAGAATAAGTGCAATAAACATAAAATGCTCAGGAAACTTCCTAGCACAATGATTCCCTGTATTTCCAGTAGCTATAATTTATATCATGGTGATTAATGATTAGCTGACATCGTTCTTAAAGATGGTGTATTCATGGCATCGTTTACATGACATTTTCCCATTTTTAAAGGCATCAGCATACATATTCAAATGCTTTCCTTCCTCCACACTACTTTTTATCCTCTATCTCTTCCTGCTCTTCCTCTTCCTATTTCTCAACCTCCTCCTTCTCTTCCTCTTGCTCTTTCTTTTCTTGCCCTTACTCCTCCTTCTTACTCTTCCTCTGTCTGTCTGTCTCTGACTCTCACACTCTCTGTCTCTCTTCTCTCTCTCGAGCTTCTATGTATTTATTTATTATCCTTTTTTGCCAACACTTTCTCCATTAATAAGGACCATTGTAATTATGCCTTCCAAAGTAATCTTTCAAGACTTCTAATGTAATCACATCTGTACACCTGCAAAGTCTCTGATCACATAAGATATTCTTCACAGGGATAAGGATATGGACACCTTTAGGAAACTTGATTCTCCCTACTACCACTATCAACATAGGGTTAATAAGCAATATCCATCCTGAAGAGCCTTTCTTGCCCTCTCAACTGCCTTGGCAGTCTGTAAACTGGCCCCCAGGATGCTTATCTAATGGGACTGGAATTTCTATAGGGCCAATAAATAAGCTACTTCTGCTGCCTCTCCAGCCATAGCAATGAAGGTACCTGAGCTCCCCTTGCTCGGGATCCCAAAGTGAACAGGTTTCCCATTAGGATTCATTCCAGGTCTGTGTAGATTTGCCATCTTCTCCTGGATACATACCAAATGGAAAAGGCAGGGAGGCAAACACAATGCTAACTCCGTTCCAGGCCCACAGTGAAAAAAAGAGTTCTAATTTTTTACCTAACCCCCCCAGAATTTGGGTCTTTCTTGTACCTACTGACTGATCCAAGAAGACATCTATGAAGGAGAGTGCCACACTAGCTAAGATTTACTTAATTCTAACTTTGTGTCAAAATCTTTGCTAAGCATGGACACATAATGTATTATGTTACAACTCATTTCCACTCTATGAGATTTGTATTATTATTAGTCACTTTTCATACATAATAAAACAAACACATAAAAAGAGCCTTCACAAAGCTAAGTCAGCTAGCAAGTGTTATTCATAATATTCTTCAATATTTTCTGATATTCCACAAGAATGGCTATTCCAGAGTTTGATCTATGTGTCTCTACTTTATGCTTCTTCTTAGGTGATTGCACCCCATCCCTTAGTATGAAAAGCTATTTATGTACTAAACATTCTTTAATTTAAGTCTTGACCCTACAGCCTTCCAAATAACTCTAGACTTATATACCTAGCATCTATTATCATTTCCATTGGAAGATCCTTCTGACGTTTCCAACTAAATTCCATTCCTTACCCTTTTGAATATGCTCCCCTTTTCCTCCAGTATTTTACAAAAGTCACTATAATGGAGTGGTTATTTTCACCCCCTGAATACTATCCCTGATCTAATTTTTCCCCACTTGTTGTCATAACATGTACAGAACCTGAGCATTTTTTTACTGAGTCTACAGTGTCCCACAGAAACATAGTAATAGCCAAAACTGCAACTAAATTTTATAGTTGTCACATTTTAAAGAAAAAAAATTGAATATTTATTACTATTTAACCTATTTAATAGCAGTTAATATATTTAATGGCATTTTATTTGAGTGACTTAAGCAGTTTTTGAGCAAAATATGTAGTGGCTCAGGTGATACTACTTTCTGACTCCTTTTTGTTTCTTTTGTTAGCCTTTGTGCTCACCTTGAAGCTTTTATGATCAAACCTCTCATGACTGACCATAGAACCTTATTTAATCAGCAGCCTCATGTCAGGGTTAGCGCCTCCCAGAGTTGTCTCTACAGCGTCCAGGTCCATGGAAGATGACTTCTTTGCTGGTTCCTTGACATACAGTTCAGACTCCAAGAAAGATCAAACTAAGGGTAGCAACTTGCCTGAATTCCCACTTTTTCCTTTCCCATCTCCACTCCTGTACAGCTTCCTCCTCGGAGCATTTTATTAATGAATTTCTTATAAGGAATAATGAGCAACAAAAACAGCTACACTTATACTTACACACTTACACTTATACACTCCTATATCCCTAATTTGCAACTGCTATTCCTTATCCTGATCCCTTCCTCTCAGAGGCCAACATGGCCAGCCTGTGTCACTTCATTTGGATCTCTACTCAACCATCTATGCATTGAGAGAAGCCTTCTCTGAAGTACATGGTTGTGTTTCCATAGACTCTTCTATGCTTTATTTTTCCAAATAATAATTATCATCATCTAACATTAGACAGCTGAGTATCCTTTAACCTAAGTGCTCTAGACCAAAAAGGATTTGTATTTCAGATTTTTCGAATTTTATAGTATTTATGTATATGAAATGAGATATCCTGGGGATGAAATACCTATTCTGAACATAAAATCAATTTCTGCGACCTATGCACATTATATACATAGCCTGATAGCGTGAATGTTGCACTGTCTTAAAATTTTCCTCTGCTAGATCAATTAGTTCATTGGACTTAATCTCCATCTTGTGAAAAGTCTCAACTTGGGTAATTATGTAGCCCTTTTTTTTTTTTTTTTTAACAGAGCATAACAAACATGGCTTCTAGTCTAGCTGCTAATGAAGTCTTTGATTTCAACTGAAACTGCCTAGATCTGGCCTTTACTGTTCGTATTCCTAACAGCAGTCTGGTCTTCTGATCTTTGACCAGAATCACCCATCAGGCTCTCTGTACAGTGTTCCAGGACTTCTCTAGCTCACATCTCCCAACCTTTGCAAACTTTCCCAGTTCCAATGGCTTTTAAACCACATGGCAAGATACAGTCACAGCAATGACTCATCCTCTCCAAAACCAACTTTCCCAGATTCTCTTCACTGACAAAGATCACCCGTGACTTAATGGTATACAGATTTAATGTGCTCGTGTTTTCAGTCCACATTAACCTGACTTCAAGGTAGGCATCATGGTGGGAGGGCATGGTATAGCAAAATTGCTTAGTTCATGAGGTCTGGGAAACATAACAGGAGAAAAGTGAATGAGAGACCAGACATAGACCCTAAGGCCATGCCTCTATGACCCACCACCTACAAGTGTATTCAATCTGTCCCTGGGGCAGATCTCAAAGTAGGTCAAGTTGGAATTCCACCATAACCTCCACAGTGGTGGTATTGTTGCACTTTTCTTCTACTAGAATATAAAGCTAATAAAGAAACAACTTTGCTTTGTTCATTTTGTACCTCTAATATGCCCAAACATATTGATAAATATTTGTTGCAATACATTAATGCATGAGTGAATAAACTGGTAAAAGATAAAAAGAAATAGTGCAATTCCAGAGTACACATACTACAAGTTTATAAAGCCTAATCTATATTTTTGAATATAGTGCTTCTATGCTTTTTAATAAATATTTGATGATATCGATCCTACATGCTCTGAATTGTACTGATCTTTGATTTGTAATAAGAAAATAGCCATATTCCTTAGGGTTAAGAGAACAGAAGTATGCACTATTCTCCCTAAAAACCCTCTAATTACAGTAAGTTCTCAGCTTATGGATGAGTTTTATTGGAGGTGAATGTTTGCATGTTGGCTTGTTCATAATCTGACAAAGCGAGTCACATGCAGTACACTGGTGACCCTTATACAGTACACCTGTGAAAGTTTGCAACTGGAATGTTCATAAATGGGGGACTTAACTGTATCAGGAATTTGTAGCTTCTTTTCCAAGCCAGTGTGACTCTAACTCCTAATGCAACAATGTTAAGCAATGTCAGACTGAACACAATAAAACTTAGAAGAAGTGACATAAATATAAAATGCTTAGCACAGTTTCTGGCCTATAAGATGCCATGTATTATAACAGTTGAAATATGTGATTAACTGTTCCTTGATATCTTAGCCTATAACCATTTATATCAAAGAGAAGGAATGAATTCTGATTGGAAACATAAGCATTTAGAGGGGTGATAAAATATGCATCGCCGTATTCCAAAGAGTTTATTTCCTGATCACTGACCACTGTAACCTGCGCAGCAGAGGTGAGAAGTAACTATGAAGGGGGAAGACACTTCCTGGGAGAAAAAGAATTGCCATCTTCTTTACTATAGTGATAGAGCTGTTCAGTAATTTTACTAGTAGTTTTCAGCCTGTCTGAAAATACTACCACATTCTTCCAGTGGCCCAGCCAATATTGCTTTTGGAATAGAGATTATTGGCAGATGCGAAAACAGACTGAAATAGCTTAGAAATGAGCTTTTGCCTGTGCTAATTGTCCCAGCCTTTTCCTGTTTCAGTGAGTCAATGAAAGGAGCGTGCACTGTCTTTAAATGTCAATTACCTTGGGAGTCATTTGATTCACTAAGGAAATGCAATCAAATGATAAAATGATGATTATATTAAAGTATTTAATTTTAAAATCAAAACCAGAAGCAACACAACAAATCCCATGACATTCTTCACAAGTGAATATCAACCATGTTTTTGTTCTACAAAAATTTGAGCTTCTGGGAACAAGGTTCAATATGCACACTATCCTTCAGTCCCCTGATGTCAGGGTCACAGTTTCTGGGATGTGGTGTCAATACAGCTTTTGGGATGTGTTGCTAGAAACTGTAAAGAATCATCTACAGTCCTGTTGCTGCTGCAACAAGTGACCACAAACACAAACAAGTTTTAGTGGCTTAAAATAATACAAAGGAATCATCCCACTGTTATGGGTGTCAGAAATATGAAATGGGTATGGTGGATCTAAAACCAGAGTGGGTATGAGGTTATCTTCCCTTTGGAGGCTCTCGGGAAGAATTTGTTTCTTTTCTAAATCAAGTTTTTAGAGGATTTGCTTATTCCCCTTCCTCTTCTTCAAGGTCAGCAGTATAGCATCTTCCAGTTTTGCTCTCTAACTGATTCTGTCATTATATCACCTTCTCTACCTCTGACACAGGGAGTCTCCTGATTACATTGTGCTTCACCATACACTCTAGGATACTGTACTCAACTCGAGATCCTTAACTCTACTCAATTCTATGATGTATCTTTTACCCAGTACATCCACCAACTCACAGATTTAAGGACATGGATATCTTAGAGTTCATTTTTCCGTCTACAGCATTCCCCGCCATGGCACTTCCCTTATTCCTTCTGTATTTTCTGCCCTTTCACCTGTGAGCTGTGAACTCCTATGTGGTATAAATCACCTGACCAGGCACTGTGCTGGGACAGTTGGTTAACCTTTGTCCTGGCTTCTGTGCCCAAGATCCTCCCCACAATGACTGCTGAGATTAGTCACTGGGCTAAGATTTGCTCAATAAAACTCCAGTTAATAAACCAAAAAATGTATATTGTTTCAAATCATCTTGGCAAATCATTTTAAATAATCTTCATCTTTCTCCTTCTGTAATTTTTTTCATCTCCACAAAACTTTGTTCTTTTCTTGTTCCTCTCTTTTTGCTTTTCAGTTGTCTCATTTTGCTATCCTCCGGTTCTCCCTATAAATATCTGTTATCTTAGCTTTATCTGGAGTAAACTTAATCTGTACTGGAATCTCTACCATGTGCAATGAAAAATATTTACCTTGTCCAATCTCACCCCCCCCAGTGATCTCTTTATTACAGAAAATACCAGAAAAGGATCTGAGGTAACACTTTGTACCACTGAAGGCTTTGGAATCTCTGTTTTCTCTTAAGTTAGAAACACAGGGCCACCTTGTTTCTACTGTAAATTAGTATAGTTTACTGAACCTGAGATTCTGAGGGTACAGGGGTAATGGACTCCTGGTCTTACTCTGCATATGGACTTCTGCCAAAATGTTCCCTCGTGGTTAGAAACAGAGTGCTTGAATTAATTCCACTATATCTCAGTCAAGATTTCCATAAGCAATTGTAAGCAAAATACGTGTTTGAAGGTCTAAAAAAGAAATAAAAAGCCTTTCATAGGAGAACAGTTTAGTAATAACTCTAACTCAAGAGGACCATGGAACCAACCTTCTATGAAATTCTTTATAGTTCCTTGTAACTTTACAGCATGGTCACCAAAGTAGATAGTAACTGTGGACTGTTGCATGAATCAAAGATAGATAATTTCTACAAGGAGAGAGTTATTTATTCATTTTGTTCATACATTAACAAATTATTGGATCTATGTTTAAAATGAAGGTGGGTTTTTTGGGTTTTGCTTTTCTTTTTAGTCCCCATGGTCTGTAAGGAAAAAAATAAATAACTGTAACTTTCATCTAAACCCATAGAAACAAATAGGATAAGTAATCAAGGGAGGTATTATAGAAAGCATTGTAAAGCAACTCTCCATGGTATGCTTGCTAGGTATAAGATGCTGATGACAGAAAAAATGTAGACAAAATAAATGTGTCCAAAAAAGTGTGACACACTAATAAAATTCTGATGGCTCAATGTGGGTTAAAAAGGGGTTCTTACTGAAAAATAGAATAGAATGGGTCATAAGAAGTTCTGTACACTCACATGAGATTTACATTTCATCCTGTAGGTGATGGCAAAACCACTGAAAGAGTGGGCCCATGAATTCCTGGAGCTCTATTTACAATTGTAGATGAAGTCTTGGTCAAGTAGTGAGGATGATGTTGAAGAATACCATGGGACTGAGTAGTGGGGCAGAGAGACTGAATTCCAAGCTCATATAATACGGTACTCTAGAATATTAATAGTAAGGAGAAGGTGAATACTAGAAAAATACAGAAGGTAGACTGGCTTAGGTGTGGAGTCATCCGATTGACTGGAGGAGGAGAGAGTAGGGAGATTAAGGTGAGGTCTGCTGTTGGGTTTGAGTTACTGTGAAACACCGGTGCGAACTATGTGTGAAGCAACGGAAGGAAAGTTTTCTCCAAAGATCTCTCACACTGACATGTACAGTTGGTTGGAAAAAATCTTATGACTGGGCAAATTGCTCTCCTCTTGAAAGCTCCATTAAAAATACAAAAAAGACTCCAATGTAGCAGGCAGGCACCTCCTTAATGCCTGTAGAGCTTAAAAGGATGAAAATGCTCAGAATTCTTGGAAAATATTTCATCATTACAGGTGATCTAACTGTGAAAGTTTCTATTTGGAACCAGCCCCGATTCTCAACTTCTTGATGTCTTTTCCTCTCAAGAAGACATTGAGTGTAAGCAAAACTA
Source organism: Fukomys damarensis (assembly GCF_012274545.1). Taxonomy (NCBI): domain Eukaryota; kingdom Metazoa; phylum Chordata; class Mammalia; order Rodentia; family Bathyergidae; genus Fukomys; species Fukomys damarensis. The sequence goes on along the minus strand of NW_022900948.1, from coordinate 31,425,368 downwards.
ACTCCCAGCCCTCCCCGCCACCCCATGGTTAGGAATTTTGTAAGAAGCAATTCTGGGAATAGCTAATTCATCTGAGAAACTGAAACTCAGCAGGGATGGCAGTGGTCTACTGAATCACTGCTTCTAAAACTGGAACAAAACTGGAGTGGAATAGGCTTACTACGACTTACATGGACCTAATAGTATGAACTTCCTTATTGATGATTTTGAAACAGATAAAAGTCAGAAAAGAGTCTGGCTATTTGCAGCAGCCCATTTTTCTGTTCCCTTTAGACTTATGAATTCATTACAAAATGGGAAATAACCAAAGATTAAAGATGAGCTTTCTATTCTCATTTCATGAAAGAGAATTTTTGAAGTCTAGAAGACATTATGAGACTAGCCAGAGATCAAACAGTAGTTGGAAAGAAGTAACTGCCTGACTCACATGCTGGAAAAATTTTGAAGAACTGGAATTATCAAATAACTGCATGTTTATAAATAATAGCACTTGTTGTGTACTTGCTCTATACATGCATATAACAAAATGTAAGACATCTCAAGTAGCAGTGATGAATTCCTGTCAATTCTAGAATGCAATTTGTGAGCAGACAAGTAATAAAAAGTAAAGTTTTCATACTCAGATCTATCTACCTTTTTAATGTAGGATTATAAACAAATGAATTAGATTATCTTTCCTACCACAATAACCTGATTCCTTCAAATATTTTGTACTATTCTTGGCATACACAATTATTATCATTGTCATCATCACTGTTAATGTTTAGTCCATGTCTTCTTTATGGTAAGCATGCCACTAAACTTTTGATATCCATCACCTCATCTAATCCTCAAAGTCATCCTATGAGGCCAGAACTGTTACTATTCTTATTCTACAAAAAGTGAAACTCAGAAAGAAATAATTGGCCCATTACCACACAATAGGTATGTGTAAGAGTCTATACAAAAATCTAAAAATTATAGGGGACTTTGTAGTCATATATGCCAAATCAGTGCATACTTCTTAGAAATTGGGGCATTCATCCAACTTCTGAGGTTTATTAGAACTAGAGACAGCTATCTTAATTTCACACATCTGTTACTCCTCTTCCTTATAATAAAGCAAAACTCAGCACCCTTATAATATTTAATCATTGGTCTTGGTCATGTTCTTTTGAGACTTTCACAGCATTCCAAATACATAATTTGAGGGTTATTCAGATATATAAAGACAGTCTTCTTTCTCTAATATTTAGCTTCTTTCATTGATTCTTCACATGTTCTAACGCATGAATCTCCCATCATGTTTATTGCTCTCCAAGAAATACCTTCAATCATTAAGAATCCTCCCCCAACACAACAACAATTACTACCAAAGAACATCCAGAAGTAGGCCAATAGATCTGGATAGAGCAGAAGTAACTTTAAAAGAATAATATCACGACTTTGTCATGTGCTTAACCAAGTCTCTTACCTACTCTGAGCCTAGGTGCTCAACTTTAAATCAAGATATCAATACTTTACTAATAGTTTATTAGGAATAAAAACAAAACAATACAAACAGAAGAATATTATAGTGTGTCTGCAGATAATAAGTATTCAAAATAATTATTAAAAGTGATGTATAAAAGATTTAAGCCTCCAGAAAAATGGAGTAGATTACTTTCCTCCTCACAAGCATGGTCAACATCTCTTGGCATTGTATGTAAAACACCCATGCAAAGATTCAGAAAATGTGGACGAGAGAGACAAATCTGTGAGAAACCCTGGGGCATGAAGAATAGCAGGATGATGACTTTCTAGTTTTTTTTTTTCTCTTATATCCAAGTCATGGAGATGAAGAGGCTCCAACCTGGAAATTCCAATGGACAGAGAACCCCCCAAATCTCCCAACAAGAACTTCTCTCTAACAAAGTACAAGGAAAAAAGACAGCATAGCAAGGCTGTAACCAAACAACTATCCCCAAACATCATAGAAAGGCTGTGGCCAATTCACACTCACACCAGCAAACACCAAGCAAGGGGAAGTTTAGATGCACAATGCTGCAATGAGGATCTTTGACACCCAGACTAAGTAAGGTGAGGTCAGAGAAAGGCAAGTTGGGAAAAAGGTTAGATACCTACTAGGCAGTAATCAGCCAGTCTGCTGGTGATGTTATGGACTAGGTGGGATGTCTGGGCTGCTACCCTAACCCATCATTGTCCTCAGCATTGAGATTCAGGGCTTTCATGACCACCTGACTATGATAAATCCATTCTCACTGCTTTGTTGGGGAAATCAATAAAGAAGCCAACTCCTACTTCTGCTCAGCAGTAAGGATGAGTCTCTCACTATTAGATGCAGAAGGAGACCAAGTAAGTGATTTTACAATGAAACCCCCCAGTTTCAGTTAAAAGCTACCCATGATACTATGGATGAGGATGATCTCATACTGAACATCCATAGACCAACAAAACTGAGAAAATGCAGGTGATTAGTGTTACCTGATGAAGAGGATGCTGATATAATTACTGCAATGAAAAACTGCAAGCAGCCTTAAACGGCAAGACCACCTCATTTATAGGAACATGTATGTACATTGAGATCAGAGGTCATAATGGTAAGTGGAACAAATCAAACACATAAGCTTAAATGACACATGGCTTCAATTATATGAGAAACCCAAAATGTAGATAAAAAGAAGAATGAAAGTTGGATAATAGGTCATAGGGAGATAGATCTTTTGCAATTGGGAAGGAGATCAAGAGACCAAGGAGTGGGAAAAGGAGAGAAGGTGAAGGAGATAAAAAATGAATTGAGGTATGTCCTGGACATGTGCCAGCTCCTTAGGAAGCATGTGATCATAATGTACTGAAAAATGCACTCCTTAAAAATAAAACTTGTAAAAAGGAAGCCTCAACAGCAAAGTAAAAAGACTTCGTAAAGAAATAAAAAGTCTTAGTAGAGAAGTACAGAATATAAAGTATCAAATAGAAATTTAAAAATTGACAAATACAATACTGGAAATGAAAAACCTTAGAGTATAGGCTTAAAAATGGAGTGAAGAGGTAAAGGAAAAAAATGGTGAGTAAAAGTTACAAAATAAAAACCTACCTAATGTAAACAACAGGGGGAAATAGACTAAACAAAGCAAATAGAGACTCAGGGACTTGTGAAACTAATAAAAAACTGATCATTTCTGTAATCTGAGTATTAGGAGAGGAAATAAAGGGCAGGGTAAATAAAGCTCTCAAAGGAAATCCACAGATGTCATAACCTATATATGGAGCGAACCCTAAACAGGACAAACCCACAAAAATCCATAACGATATCTTTTATTTTTGGTACCTGGGATTAAACTTGTGGAAGGCAGGTGGAAAATCCATAACAAAATATGCCTTAATCACACTTTTAAAGTCAAGAAAAAATCTTAAAAGCAAGCAAATAAAAATATCATTTTATCTATATGCATGAAAAAATACAGTGTTTTTTCTTTGTTTGCTCATTTTTCTTTTTGTTTTTGTTTTAATCAGAACCCAAAAGTCCAAAAGAAAGGAGCACAATATGTTTCAAGTGCTGGATAAAAAGAACTCTTATCCAAATTCTATATGTACTGAAAATATCTTCCTGGGGTGAAGAGAAACATCAAGAGTTTCCCAAATGATAAGAAACAAAACAAAACAAAAAACAGAACTCACCAGAATAATTTCCCTAAAAGAATAGCCAAAGGAAGTTCTCCAAATAGAAAGAAAACAGTGAAACTTTAGAAAATCATGAAAGATACTGAGCAAAAATCTAGGTAAACATAACAAGTTTCTCCCTTCTGCCCTTGCCTTTTCTAAATTACACTAACAAATCAAAATTTAATCATTGTCTGAGTAGATTTGCTTTTCTGTAAAAAAATGTAAAACAAATATAATCAAAGGAAGCCATGCGTCAAAATGAAGTAAAGGTTTTAATACTTCCCTCAAGCTGGTAAAACAATAAGATTAGTAGACAATAATTTATGTATATATAATGTAATACCTAAAGAAGCCACAAAGACAAACTCGGAAAAAACTATAGATACATAAAATGCTAAGAAATGTTCAGTAACCTATAGGGAAGTAAAAAAAATAAATAAATGAAAGAAGGGAAAGGAATAAATATGAGAAAAGTAAAAAATGGAAACAAAGACTTTGCAAATTGTTAGGGATGTAGGGGTTGAAGGGAGGGCAGGGGAATGGAGAAAAATATAATAACCAAGATAATATTATGCAAAGGTACAAATCCCCCATAATGAATGTCTGCACATTGTACACCTAAAATGTACTGATAAAATTTTTAAAATGACACCAGACAAATAAAAAATGATATGTTTTAGTTACTTTTCTGATTTCTGAGACAAAATTTCCAGCAGCAAAATGTAAAGGATGAAAGGTTTATTCTAGCTCAGTTAGTAGAGGTTTCAGGTCATAATTGGCTGGCTAGAGGGCAGGGTGGTGACATAGCAAGGTGGCAGAGGGACATCACAGAGGAACAACAGTTCATGGCAGATGGAGGCAGCAAAAAAAAAAGTGAAGTAGTGAACCATCAGCAGCCTGCCTTGCCCTTTTTTCCTTTCCAGGATACTCACCCATTGGGTGGTACCCCCCCACACCCAGGGTGGGCCCTTCCCATTATCCACACCCAGAACCATACCAAACCAATCCGTGGAGTAATTTAGTAATCACACATCCTTACTCTCAGCATCATACACTTAATCCCACCATCACACACACCAGGCACTCTGAAAAGCCACAGCTATCATGAGGCTTTGAAGGGGTATCTAAACATGAGCAATAACAGAGTGAAAACAGAAAACAAAATAAATTTGCAGATGTAAGAAATAATATATCAATAATAACATCAAATGTAAATTATCTAAGTAAATCAATTCATTGTCAGATGGCAAGGTACTTTTTGTAAAAAAAAGAAATATGACCAGTCTTTTCTCAACTGCAAGGAACTCACTTCAAGTATTATATAAGCAGGTTTAAAGTAAAAGGAAAGAAAAGAAAAACCATACAAGCATTAACTGAAGGAAAATGGGAGGGTCTATATTAATGGAAGATAAAGTATACATCAGAGCAGAGAAAATCATTTGGGGCAGCATTATGTGATGAAAAAACAGTCAACATAGCAAGAAGATGTCACTTCCCTAAGTGCACACACTCCAAAAAACAGAGCTGAAAAATATTTGAAGTGAAAACTGATAGAGAAATAAATTCACAGTACTATGATTGGACAGTTCAATACCCCTTTCTGAATAATTGCTGGAACAATTAGTCAGAAAATGAAGACTAAAGAATTGATATCATAAACAGTAGGTCCTAATCAAAATGTAAATTACATTGCACCCACCAGCAGCAGAATACATATTATTTTCAGATGTCCATGGAAATATGCCAAGATAAACTATCTCCTCAAGAAAAGCAAACTTTAGCAAACTTAATGATCTATAATCCTAAGCAAACTCAGTGTTCTACGACCCTAATAAAAGCAAAATAGAAATCAATAACAGAAAAATAAAAGGAAAACCTGTAAACACTTGGAAACAGAGTAACACATACCTAAATAGACCAAAGGTCAAATATGTCTTAGGAAAAAAAAAAAACAGTGAAATAAGTGAAAATGAAAATGCAACATATCAAAATTTATAAGCCACTGCTTAAGTAGTAAAGAGAGGGAATTGTTTTGTATTAACTATGTGCCTTAGAAAAGAGGTAAAGTCAAACTCAGTCCAAAGCGAGCAGAATGAAGGCTGTGCAAAACAAGAACAGAAAGCACTGAAATTGCAAACAGAAAAACAATGCTGAAAATCGTATGCGTCCGTGAGTATTTCGCAAACTCATTATTCTGTGTAATTGATATATACGATTTCTAAAAATTGATTCTTTGAAAACCTCAGTAAATGGGCAAACCATAATGAGATGAGCAAAAGAAAAAAGAAAGAATATACAAATTACCAATTTCATGAATGAAACTGGGGATATCACTTCAGAAAATGCCAATGTGAAAGAGATAGTAAGGCAAAGCTAAATCCTCTTTAAGGGGCCTGGAATTTAGCTCAGAGGTTCTGCCACCTGCTTCACAAGTGTAAGGTCCTGAGTTCAATCCCTGGTACCAACAAAAATAAATACATAAAAAATAAATAAATAAATAATCTTTAAACAAGCACATTTAATCATAACAGTGGACTGCTTCCTCAAAAAATACAAGGTATTATTCAATATGGAATTGATATTTCTATAGCCCTGTATCTACACAGCATTCATGTGAAGTTGATGATTTATGTAGCACTGTAACTATTCAGGAAATTAAATTTATCGTTTAAAACACATGAAAATGAAATTTCTTTTTAATTTTTTATTGTTGAGTTTATTTGTACTTTTTAGGTATAAAGTACAGTTACATTCATCGTAGAGATCTTCACCTTTACATGGCAGGTCTTGGTTCTCATTTTTTCCCCATACCCCCACCCTGCCTTCACGCCTCCACTCTTCCCTATTTACAAAAACTTTGTTTCCATATTTTTATTTTCTCATATTTTCCCTTATTTCCTTTCCCCTACCTTTCCTACTTTCCCTAAACCTTTTGTCCTTTTCTTCGTATTTCATATTGTCAATTATACCATTTGGATCTTATTTACACTTTTAGTTTTTCACATCAGAGAAATTATTCAGTATTTACACATGTGTGTGTTATTTATTTCACTTAAGAGTATGGTCTCAATATGCATCCATTTCAATATGAATGACTGTAGTTTCTCATTCTTTATGGCTCAGTAGTACTCCATTTTATTATTTTTTTAAACATATGTTCTTTATCCAGTCTCCAAGTGATGGGCAATTGGGTGGTTTCCAAGTTTTAGCTATTACAAACTGCTACTATAAACATGGGTGCACATATATCACTTTAATTCTCTTGGAAAGATACCCAGCAGAGGGATGGCTGGGTTAAATGGAATCTCTAGTCCTAGTTCTTTGAGGTATCTCCATATTGATTTCCATAGTGGTTGCACCAGTCTGCACTCCCACCAACAATGGGAAAAGGTTCCTTTCTCCCCACACCCCCACCAACATTTGTTATTGGTTGATTTCTTGATAGCAGCTATTCTTTCTGGGGCGAGGTGGAATCTCAGTGTTGTTTTCATCTGTATCTCTCAAATAACCAGTGATATGGAACATTTTTTCATATATTTACTTGCTGCTTTTACTTCTTTGAGAAATGTCTGTTCATTTCAGATGCCCATTTGTGAATTGGTTCTTCATATTTGGGGAGAATAATTTTTTTTAGTTTTTTATATATTCTAGATAGTAGTCCTTTGTCTGAGGAACAGTTGGTAAAATTTTTTCCCACATTGTAGGTTTTCACTTAGCTCTGTTGGCAATTTCTCTTGTAGTGCGGAAGTTTTTCAATAAGATGAGATCCCAGTTCTTAATTCTTTCTGCTAGTTCCCGTGCTTCTGAGGATTTGTTCATAAAGTCTCTTCCTATGCCACTGTCTTCAAGAGTTCTGCCTAACTTATCTTCCAACAAATTTAGTGTTTATTTTTTAATATTAAGATCTTTAATCCACTTGGATTTTAGTGTAGTGCATGGTGAAAGATAAGGGTCTAGTTTTAATCTTTGGCAGGTTGAGATCCAGTTTTTCCAACACCATTTATTAAAGAGGCTATCTTTCCTCCAGTGAGGATGGTTGGCTTCTTTGTCAAAGATGAGGTAGCCAAATACATCTAGAGTTGTTTCTGTATCTTTCAATCTATTCCACTGATCCTTGGGTCTTTTTCTTTGCCAGTACCATGCTGTTTTTATCACAGTGGTTTTATAGTATTATTTCACATCGGGAATTGTTATACCCCCTACCACGTCTCAGGTGCCTAGAATGGATTTTGCTATTCTAGGTCTCTTCTGGTTCCAAGTGAATATGAACAACCAACGGCCAACATCATATTAAATGGCCAAAAACTGAAAACCTTCAGATTAAAATCAGGAACAAGACAAGGATACCTACTATCACCATTCCTCTTCAATATAGTTCTGAAAACGTTAGTCACAGCAATTAGACAAGAGAAAGAAATTAAAGCAATAAAGATAGGAAAGGAAGAAGTTAAACTGTCATTATTTGCTGATGATATGATACTCTACATAGAAGACCCATAAAACTCTGCCAAAAGACTTCTAGACTTAATTGACACTTTCAGCAGAGTATCTGGATACAGGTCAACCCTCAAAAATCAGTATCCTTCTTATACACAAATAACAGACTCACTGAGAAAGAAATTAGGGAATCAATTCCTTTCACAATAAAATCCAGAAAAATGAAGTATCTAAGAATCAATCTAAGGGGAGAAGCAAAAGATCTCTACACTGAAAACTACAGCACTCTCAAAAAAGAGATTGAAGAGGAGCTAAGAAAATGGAAAGCTATCCCCTGCTCTTGGGTAGGAAGAATCAACATAGTGAAAATGGCCATTTTCCAAAACTGCTATACAGATTCAGTGCAATTCCTATTGAAATTCCAACAGTATATTTCACAGAATTAGAGAAAATAATCCAAAAAGAAATTTCTAGTACAATATGGTTTCACTGGAGAATTCTAAACACATAAGAAAGAAATATTACAAATTCTGCAGAATCTCTTCAAAAAAATAATAGACAAGAAAGAAAAATTTACAATCCATTTTATGTAACTCCTCTTGTCTTCAATGAAGAAAGAGTTTTATCAGCAAATTGTGCTGAATTCATGAGGAAAACCTGTACTTTAATCTCAAGGTTATACCCTATAAAATATCTCAAAGTAAATCATTAATATAAATGTAAACCTTAAAAGCCTAACACTTTTTTAAAAAGTAAGAAAAAGACTTCACAGATAAATTAATGTAAGCTATCATACTAACAGCCTAAAGAAAAATGTATGACTAAATCAATTAATAGGAAAATAAATTTCACAAAAGTAAACATCAACTCATAATAAAGAATATAGAAATGGCAATAAAAGAGAATTTCCCAAGCTTGACTAAAAACATCTACCAAAAATTCTTCATAGCTCAAATTATACTTAGTGAAAGACTAAAGTCCTTCCTGTTAAAATAGGGAGAAGGTAGGAATATTTGATCTCACAATGCTGGAAATTCTAGCCAATAGAAGGAGGAAAGTATTTAGCAAAGTTTAGAAACCAAGAAAGAAAGGTACAGAAAGGGAGAAAAATACTTGCAAATCACATACGGAACAAAGCATGCAAAAAAAAAAAAAAAAAAACCCTCCGAAGTCAACAGTGTAAAGGGAAATAATCCAATCAGAGCATGACCACCTGGACAATAAACACAAAGAAACATTTCTTAGAAAAATTGTATAAAGTGCACACAAATAAACACAAAAAATCCATATCACTCTTAATCAAGGAAACGAAAATTAAAGCCACAGTGCAATATCATTGCAAATTTTCAAGAGGGCTAAAATAAAAAGTAATGAGAGCACCGTATGCTGGCGCAGATGAGGAGAAACTGAGCCACTCATGCGTTGCTGCTGGGAATGTGAAGTCGGACAGCCACTTGAGAAGACACTCTGGCAGTTTCTTGAAGCCATACGAACCAGCCATTGCATTCTAGGACATTTCCAGTAAAATGAAGACTAACAGTTCCACTGAGAGATTTACAGGAATGTTTATAACAACTTTATTCAGAATAACATACACTGGAAACAATTCAGGTGGTACATCCATACTATGGACTACTACTCACCCACAATTCAACAAACTGTTGATAATGCAACAATCCGAGTGCTGTCAAATTATGATGAATGCAACATGGCAGTTCCAAAAGATTACATATTGCACTACTCTACCTGCACAACTTTTATTTGAAATGACAAAAATATAGAAAGTGATAACAGATCAGCAGCTGCCAAGGATTAAGGAGGGAGCAGAGACAGTGTGGCCATAAAAGGGCAACTCAGGGGTCCTAGTAGTGATGAAAATGTGCTACATCTTTACATATCAATGTCATTATCTCAGTTGTGACATTGTCCTTTAGGGTAGCAAGAAAGAAAACTATACAAAACTGTACACGTAAGTCTCTATTTTATCCATCAGCTGCTTATCGTCATTACTATTATTTCAGAAAGGTGAAGTTTGATCAAATTTTAGTGATAAGAATAAAGTGCACCACAATTCTCAGAAATTTTATAATCTGTTCATGACAGATGCTTTTTCTAACTTATTTGTTTCCTACTGCGATCTGGAGGGTGTTTGTAACTTTCATGGAAAAGAAGGAATTTATCATTGTGTGTATGCATTGAGGCAATGCTAGGGTTTTGGGGTTGTTTGTTTGTTTGTTTGTTTGGGTACTGGGAATTGAACCTAGAGCCTTTGCACTGAGCTACATCCCCAGACCATTTTATTTTTTTATTTTGAGAAAGGATCTCACTGAGCTACCAGGCTAGGCTCAAGCTTGCAATCCTCCTGTATCAACCACCCAAAATGCCTCAATTACCGTCCTGCTCCACTACACCGAGCTAATCTTTTTAAGGAATTCTTGGAAACTTCATTTTACACATCTGTCTTCTTTTGCTTCATATGATTGGTAAAACACACACCATCTTTTCCCAATTTTTAGGTCCTTTTCCCTCAATTGTTTAGAAATAAATTGCCTAACACATCAGAAAAAAATATTTATGAGCCCAGTGTTTCGTGGAATTCACTTGAGAAAATGTTGATATTTTCAGAATATGCTATTGAATATTGTAGCTAAATAATGAAGGCTAGGAAATTCGAGGAGGCAGTAATTTTTCAGAGTGCAAAAACGGCATAAAAGAGTGTAGCTTTCCAGAGTGAAGACAAAGGCCATGGGAACACACCAGGGGTTGGTGGAAGGCACATTAGGAGGTCAGATCATGAAGGGACCACAATGGCTAGCCAGGGAGTTAAATTTTGTCTTGTACCAGTCAGAGTTCGTTAGAGGAAATGTGTATATATACATATAAGATAAAGGATTTACAAAGTAGGCTTACATTGGCCCCTGGTGGATTCAGGTATGAAATAATCCAAAAGGGCCTTCTGTACATGCTGGATAGCAAGGGATCCAGTCAAAAGTCAAAAGCCTGGAGCTCGCGGAAGAGTGCCAGGCAAGACTGTATTGGGAAGCTTAAGGATCTGCATTGGAAGGCTGAAGAGTCTGCGCTGGTGACCAGCAGATGACTGTTGAAAGGAAATGAAGGAGCAGCAGAGAGACTTCCTTCCTTTTCCCTTTTTATTTCATCCAGACTAGAAGCCTATTGGTTGGTGCCACCTGCACCCAGAGTGGGTCTTCTGTCATCCAGACACTCCCAGAACTGCGCCAAAACAATCAGCTAGGCATTGTTATTCAAGTTCACACCATAGTTAACTATCACAACTCTCTACCCAGCCCTAAACTTTTATTCTACAAATGAAGAGAATCAACTGGATGACCCATCTTATTATGACTACCTAGATTCCACTTCAGGCATTTTGAAACTGTGAGTATAACTTGCAATCTGTGACACTAGCTTTGACGTCAATGATTATGGAGCACATATATATACACTCAAAATATCTCTGCATATATTCTCAACAACTTGAATCATGGACCAGTGGCCGGAAAGTCACTTAATGTATCTCTGTGTTTTGCAGATGAAACAACAACCCCCAAAATAACAGAAACATGACAGAATTCAGGTCTTCTGTTTCCCAGCAAAAGTTACCTTGATTTCTCTTTCCTGTCATGAAAAGTGGTCTTTCAACTTGCACTCAGATACAGTCTAGATAGATTTCATCTTGCACCTGAGCCTGTGATAAAGGGGCAAAACTGGGATTAATTGAAATCCTATATACCTTTGAAAAGCTCCCTCGCACTTCAAAATCAGTAATAAAAACTTTACCGTGCAAACTCAATTAGGAAAGCTCAGTATACAGTTCCTATTTCTAACCTACATTTTAAGACAAACAAAAGTACGGATTTGTTAGTAGAAAGGAAGTATGAGGGCTGTCAGTAGGAGTTGCTTTTATGTGGTTTCAGAATAAAATAATCTGGTTTGAATTGTTGCAAAGTACAAAAACAAATGGCATCCAGCAGTGGATCTTAACTCACAATATCAGTTTTAAAAAATGTTGTTTTCCCTTACAACTCAATAAAGCATCATGCTTGGCAGCTGGACCCCATTACTGCAGACCCCAAAGGGGAAATGTCAGGTCAGGCATTATTTACAATTGCAAATTTATTTTTTTCACTAAGGCCATTCATGGCTTTGTCCATATTTCACATATCAGCCCCTCAAACCAAAGTCCTTTACACACTGACCCATCACATGCAGACTTGCATATCTTAACATTTTTAATACCAGTGTCTATGATAAGTCTTCTCAACCATATTTGTGCTTACAGAACCAAATACTTCGGTTAATGTAGTCTCTGGCAAGGAACTGTGTGCATGGGCTAATATTATTTATTCAATGTTATAATAAATGTTCAAAAAACAAACAGAAATGATTGCAAACTGATTCCAGCATGTAATTGGTGCCAGATGATTGTAAGCAAGGCAGAAATGATACTTACACATTATGTGCCACGGAGCCCTTGTGTCTGCAGATTTGATCATCTGACCATACTAAGGTTGAAGTTTCCATTGTTCTGCTTAGCAGTGTTTTGTTGTTGTTGTTGTTGCTTTGTTTTGTTTTCCTGGCAGGTTACTTTAACTTCTTTAGATCATACTTGATTATAAAATGAAGAGGTACATGTCTAGCCTGATGGACCATTGCAAAGATGTTGGGATTGTATTGGTAAAGCTTTGGGTTTTATAGAGGATTATAAAGAATGCTCAACAACTTCATCCAGCACAAAAACTTCATTACACTACCCTGAAGGAAGCTCTCCACTAGCTCTTTTTCTAAAAATTTCCCTATATTAACAGGGATTTCTGCATTTATTTAGGCAGTATGAGCTTCTTGGAGACAGGTATTTAGTTTGGTAAATGATGCAGTAAATATAAATACAGTCCTGTGCTGCTTCAACCACAGTGACTTCTCTATGTATGGTAGGAAATCAACAAATGACAGTAAGTGAAGCAACTGGAATCTTCCTAGACTGTCTATTTTGTGCCATGCGTTCTGTGATTCCCAAAAGTTAGGGCACTATGTCCTTGTACCCCATACACCTGGCACAGTGGCCTGTATCTTCTTAGCAGTCAACAAAATGCTTGATATTTCTTAATTCTTCTCTACAACCTTAAATTCTGTTCTATCTCTATAGCAAATATTCAGTAGAGCTAAGTCCATATTCTATTTAATGAACTGATAGAAACTCCCTGGCCAGCCATTAAACTTGTCATCCCAAGTAGTGTGCATCTGAGAGTCAGTAGATATACCACATTAACCTCTCCTGTCTTCTGACATCCTCAGTTTGTAGTCCTTTGATTTCATGGGAAAAACCAAAGAGAAGCCAAGGCTACAGTTAGAGGCACAATCTTCATGTGGCCTGCCATTCTCTTTGTGCCTGTTTATCCTTTGGCCGTGTTTCCCTGTGCAGATCCTACTTATCTTGTGTCCCTGCCACCTTGTTCATCATGAACCATAAATTTTAAAGACCAGCAACACCTTCCCTCCATGTTTTTTCTACCTGAGTGTTCTTCTCCTGCAGCTAGTCTGTAAAGCAGTCATTCAGATTCCCAGGCAGAGTTGAACTGCTTCTTTCTCTACCCATCATGGTCCGCACATCACATTTCACAGTGCTTGTCCCACAACTTCAAGTAATAAAACCATGAGTGCTTTATTTCTTAGGCCTAGCAAGGATTGCTTTATAGGAGGTCTTGGAAAGGATTTCTCAAGTGCCATGAAGAAGTAGACACGAATGTTCAGGAAGAGGAACATGGAGAAATTGTCTCAAAAAAGAAAGAACATTTGTTAAAAAGGAAAGAACGTGTAAGCAAAGGTTATACTTTAAAGCAAGCGAATTTGCTGTGAGGGATAATGATACAAACATACTATTTACTAATAAACTCTACTTGTTGGAAATATTATTAAAGGTTGCTTACTAGCAAAATTTAAATTTCAAAACTGCTTTGCAAAAGATCTCTCTCCCTCTTTCCTATTTTACAAAGAGGAAGAGGACCAAGAAATGGAGAGAAGGGGGAGGGAAGGGAAAGAAAAAAGAATTAAGAGGTATTACTGTACATCTAACAACTCCCCACAGGGAATATAACCGCTATGTTCTGCATATATGAGAAAAGGAAAAAACAGAAACAAAGTCTTTGTAAATAGGGAGGGATGGAGGGGTTGAAGGGAAGGCAGGGAGATGGGAAAAAATAAGAATCCAGATACATCATGTGAAGGAACAAATTCTCAATGATGAATGTCAGCATATTGTATACCTAACATGTACCAATAAACTTAACAAATTTAAAAAAAATTGAAAAATCTAAACCTCATTTTACCAGAAAAGTTTTCAACCTGCTTATAAATATAGTAAGATGAAATTAGAATTTCAGAAATGAATAAAAAGAACCTATGCAGCAGGACTATACCAAAGAGAGACATGAGAGAGAGAGAGAGAGAGAGAGAGAGAGAGAGAGAGAGAGAGAGAGAGAGAGAGGTAGAGAGGGATTGAGATTTGTCTTTTGTGGGTATGGTTTACTTTTACTTTGTTACATATTTCAATAAAATTTTAAAACCGCCCAGAGAGGTCCCCAATCTATAGTAGTGCCCATTTCCTGGTTTTCATATTATAATTCCGCAGTTCCTAGTTCTAGTAATTCACTAGTGATCTGAAGGAAGCACACACACACACACACACACACACTCACACACCATCTTTTGTGAGTCATTTTCAGCTTGGAGCAAGGTAGCCATTGGGGTAACACTTCTTCCTGTCTGACATTTCAGTTTTCACTTTGAGAAATTTTCCTGCAATTGAATCAAGTTTAAATATGATATCAGGTTTTCCACTACTTCATGAGAAAACTATGGCTCTCCTTCCTTTAAATAAAGCCTAATTGTGTTTACTCTTGTGTTAATTTGGGGAATTCCTGCATTCTTTTGGAGAGAAGGGGAGACAGCGTGTTCCACCATAGATGAGAAGGGAAGGGCATATTGAGTGACAAGAGTTAGCTGGAACCAGTGTTTCCTCACAAGGAAATTAATGTACCATTGGGTAGGAAGAGCTGCATTTGAGATTTCAGGGATATCAGTGGCAGCATCTGCAATGAAAAAATGAGAAAAGCAAGATTTGTTTTAGTGAATAATGTGTGCTTAATATCTAAAACAGCGAATGTAATAGTTACTTAGCAAATACCTATTAAAAAAATAAGTTGACAGATTATGTGTGTGTGTGTGTGTGTGTCATTATAGAAACATTTTTTGTGTGTTATGGGAGCAATTCTTCAATTTTTCCATTAGCAATACTTTTGAGGAATACAAAGATAAACTACATTTTCCTCTCATAATAAGAAACAATCCAGAATTGCTAAAAAGCTTGGTCAACATACCACTGCCTTCTGTGCTTACTCCTCCGCCTTCTTCGTAAGTGTCACTATTACTAAGCCAGTGTGTTTCTATGAACGTGGTCAAATTTCATACACCTTAGCTTTCTTTCTGTATGTGGAAGACATATTTCTTGTTATTCCTCCTCGTCTTTTTTTCGATTTGGAGATATGTCTAGAGTAACAACAACTAAATGTTATGCTATTTATGCAAGACTGCAAATATAGAATTAGAGAGTTTAATTTATCTTTTTGAGCCAGGCTAAAGGAGTGAGGATCCAGGCTATACCTCATCAGGCTATATGAAAACAAGAATAAGATGTTTTTGGATGCTAGGTAAGGAGAAAGATGAAAAATGAATGAATGCAAGTTGATTCCTCAAGACTAAAAAGTCAATCTGTGAAGAAGAGCAAATACCTAGTTTGCAAGCCCCTACTTGTGATTTACCTGGGTTCCTGAAAAAGCCTGGATTCTTTCTGGTGCTGAGCAATCCATATTTCTCAGAGAAGCTTCAGGGTGGAGTTTCACACAAAATGGAGAAATGCATAAAGGTTTACTGTGGCAGAAATTCCTAACACTTTGCCATACCTGGTTGTCCTCTCCTGCCTGGGAAGGTGGAAAGACTTTCTATATTTTCTTGTGGCTAGGCTGAAATCGTGTTATTAATTCAGACACAAGAGTTAGTTCTCTAAACTTTCTCTTCCTCTACCTCAGAAACCAAGAAACCTGTGTTGCAATGCAGAAACACAACATAGAAGCACTCTGGATCCTTCATAATCACAAGAAGAGCTGTCCTGCAGAGTTTCTCCATCACACATATCACAACAGAGAAACAAACGTACTAAGTGTAGAGCCAAAAGAGATTTAGGAAAGCATTCATCAGAGCAACCTAGCCTTGCCTAGTCTAAATGGTTCACTCAATTAGTTGTAGGAGCGTTAAGTGGGAAAATATTTGCCAAATATTTTGGAAACTGTAAAGTATGCTGAGTGTCATTTTTTAATAATTGTTGTCAAAGTGTTTTCTATTGGCAAAGCTATTATATCTTATACTTACATATTGAGATATATAAGTTCTAAAGAAAATATTCCAGACAGTACTTGCTATAGTTTTTCCCCAAGGGATTGAGTCACATTTAGGAATGAAACATCTATGCTGGTATGATAAGAAAGAATATGCAATGAGTTCGATCCCCAGTACCAAAAAAAAAAAAAAAATGCAATTTAGAGTGTAGTACATTTTCACACAATCTCTGTCATTTAGTGGCATGTGACGTTGGTAAAATAACCAATTTTCTAAGTTTTATATTTTTCATACATAAAACATAATAGTAGGAGGTGTGGGAAGAAAAATGCCTTGAGAGAATCATTGTTAGAGTAAAATTAAAATCTTTGGGCCCAATAAGTTCCAATGCACTCCTCACAAATCAAAATTCTAACAGAGGATAATATGCAATTATTAAATATTTCATGACTATAAAAACCATAGCAGAAGAGGAAAAAATTGAATAAATATATTCATCTTTGCATGATCCTTTCAGAGAATGAAGGGAAGAAAATGCAAGAAACAGTCAACAGAAGCTTCTGATCCATCTTAAAAATTTTTGACGGAAAGTAGCTGTCTTCCCATCAGCTTCCTATTGGACAAGTCCAATGTTGACATTGCCTGGTTAGGAAGTGTGCACTCTAAAAATTGAATTCCATTTGGGCAATTAAAACCAGCTTAGCTGAATGATGTGAGTAAAGATCGTCCTCTTGGGCCAAGATTCGCTGTCATCAATCATAAACAGACATAAACCCAGGATGAAGTGGATCTCTGCAGAAAAATATTTATGTCGGTTACTATGCACTTGGGTTTTGTGGGATATGTCTATTTTTCCAACAGTTAATGACATAGTATTGAATGTGCTCAGGTTAACTCTGAATTTTTTTCTCCCTCCCTTTGTTTTATTTATTTATTTATTTTTGATTGGCTACTTGCTCACCCTCCATTTACTTTTTTTTTTTTTTTTTTTTTAACCATTTTCCCTTCCTGGTACAATTTAGGTATACAGTCCAGTTACATCATTGGGATCTTGTACCTTTATATATTATATCTTGGTTCTTATTTTTCCCCATTACCCTCCCCTCCCTTCACCCCCTCCAGCCTTTCCTATTGACAGAGACTTTATTTCTATTTTTTTCCTTTTCTCTTATGTTTTATTTTCCCTTCTTAGCTTTCCCCTAGCCTCCCACTTCCCCTACACCTTTAGACATTTTTCCTATTACATGATATCAATTACACATTTTGATTTTTGTTTACAATTTTAGTTTATCGCACCAGAGAAACTATTTGGTATTTATATGTGTGTTCTATAATTTCACTTAAGAGTATGTCCTCAGTGTGGATCCACTTAGCTATAAATCTCTGTATAGTTTCTCATTCTTTATGGCTGAGTAGTACTCCATTTTATATATAAAACAAACAAACACATCTTCCTTCTCCAGTCTCGTTAATATGGTGGCTGAGTAGTACTCCATTTTATATATAAAACAAACAAACACATCTTCCTTCTCCAGTCTCCAGTTAATGGGCAATTAGGCTGTTTCCAAGTTTTAGCTATTACAAACTGTGCCACCATAATCATGGATGAACATATATCACTGTGGTCCAATTCTTTTAATTCTTTTGGGAAGATACCCAACAGGGGAAGAGCTGGGTCAAATGGGATTTCTAATCCTAGTTGCCTGAGGTATCTTCATATTGATTTTCACAGTGGTTGCTCCGTCTGCACTCCCACCAACAATGAAGAACCCTTCCAGCATTTGTTATTGGTTGATTTCATGATAGCAGCCATTCTTTCTGGGGTGAAGTAGAATCTAGACCCCTATCTTTCACCATGCACTAAACTAAAATCCAAGTGGGTTAAAGATCTAAGTATTAAAACAGGAACACTAACTTTGCTGGAAGATAAGTTAGGCAGAACTCTTGAAGACATATTTTTCCTATTGGCATAGAAAAAGACTTTATGAACAAATCCTCTGACACAGGAGCTAGTACAAAGAATCAACAACTGGGATCTCACTTAAAAAAAAAAAAAAAAAAAGCTTCTGCACTATGGGAGAAACCACCAACAGAGCTAAGAGACAATCTACAATGTGGGGAAAAAAAATTACCAGATGTTCCTCAGACAAAAGTCTACTCTCTAGAATATATAAAGAAATTTAAAAAAAAAATCAGACCCCTCAAATATAAAGACCCAATTCAAAAATGGGCATTGGAAATGAACAGACATTTCTCAAACAAAGAAGTAAAAGAAGCAAGTAAATACTTGAAAAAATATTCAACATCATTTGTCATTTGAGAGATGCAGATGAAAACATCCCTCCCTTTATTGTTTACATTCTCTTTTCTTTCTATCTCTCTCCTTGCTCTTTTGTTTTGTTTTGCCTTCTACTGACATTGCCCCATATATTTTGCTTATTTTGCTCCAGTTTTGGTTATACCAAATGGCTGATGCTTAACTGCTCAATTGTTTGTCTTTACTGTTCCTCATTCACATCCAGTTCTAGTCTGGATTTCACAACAAGTCTTTCCATTTTTTTGTTCAGTTGATATTTTAGGAATAACGAACAGAGAATTTTGGAAGGCTTTCAAGTTCTTATAGATGGGAATATCTGAGATTCCTCTAATGAATCAGGGCTCTAAATAGGTAGAGCTAAAACTAACCCAAATCCCAGGATTCTAGTGACCCATTTCCCATCACACCGTGACATACCTAAGTTTCCATAGTGTAGGACATAACTTAAAATGCAAATGTAGAATCATTTAAGAAGCTTTGCTTTCTTGATCAGCTTCTCTAAACAAAGTGATCTTTTTAAGCTCACTGACCTCAGAATTCTTCAATTTAATATATTTTGCAAGCTAAGATAAAAATGCATCGCGA
Source organism: Fukomys damarensis (assembly GCF_012274545.1). NCBI lineage: Eukaryota > Metazoa > Chordata > Mammalia > Rodentia > Bathyergidae > Fukomys > Fukomys damarensis. The sequence goes on along the minus strand of NW_022900948.1, from coordinate 31,405,978 downwards.
TTTGTTGGTCCTCTATATCTTACTATGTTTCAGTTTGTGATAATCTCATAAGAGTTTCTTGAGGTGGAAAAATGAAGAACACATTAGGGAGGGAAGAGAAAGCCACAAATAACCAGTATTTGAAGACAAATACCAAAGTCAAACTTCACTAGCTTTTATCTAGGGCTAACAACACATACAACAGCAATATGCATGTGTTTTTATTTATAAATACATAAAAATTCATGTTTATTTTAAAATATATAAATTTACATTTTATCTTACTAAATAAGATAGATATACCCTGTGCCTTAATGCTCTGTGACAAGATAGAAGTCACATATTTCTAAACTTTACTTTTATCGCCAAAAAAGATAACTTGATATATTTTACACAAAGTAGCTGCTCCTTACTTCTGTGTGCACATGTGCATGTGCGTGGGGGGGGGGTGGACAAAGACAGAGAGACAGACAGACAGAGAGAGAATGAGATCTGGGGAAGAAAAGTGACTGCTAAAGTAACTGCCCTGAAAATAAAAGAATCTCAAGCCTACCTTTCTACTATTTTGGTTTTTAACAAATTCCATCATGCCTTATAATGGCTGAATCTTCTACTTAGGGGGAATTCTATGAAGATTAAATGTAAAGCCAATCAACAACGTAATCAAATCAATCAATTTAGTAGGGGAAGAAAGGTGGAAACAGTTGAATTTATTGCCTGAGTGAAGGAGTACTACTGGACTCAATCGACCAACCTAATTAGAACCACTTTTCTAGTAGCTAAGGGTGTGTGCGCATATTCAAATAATTTCAGAAAAAGACATGGGAACGTCTGCTCATTTGGACTAATGTAGACAAAAATATGGCTGACTAAATGCTTTGATATCTTTTAATCCTAGTTAAAATTCTTAGAAAAAAAAAGGCAGTATAATACAATCCATGGATTTAATAAGCCTTGGAGAGTTGACAAAATTCTGTCTCTATGTATTTATTCAAAAATTATTTCCCTTTCATGATCCAAACAAAAACCCAGTCATGTTGGGGTTTGGTTTTGTTTTTCTTCATGTGAGACCAAAGAACCATGACAATAATAAATTACATGATGAAGAAAAACAAAAAGAGGAGCAAGAGATGACTGTAATGATAGATTTAATAATTTCAGACCTAAAGCTTCATTCTTTATAGACATCTTTAGTTCTCTAGACCAGTGACGTGGAATCTTTCAGAGCTTTTAAGGATTACAAACAGCACACATGCCATAGGTTCACCACCACTGCTCTGACCGTGATCTGATACAGTCATTCTTTTCATTAAAAAGAAGAAATGAAATGCATATAGAATAAACAATATTTAGGATTCATTCAGCTATAATTAGTAACTTCAGCAATAACACAAAACACCACTGTTTTGTTTTTTAAAAAGTGAAATTTGTTATAAGAATGGAAGCATATATAATGGAACCTAAAGTTAAAAATATAGTATAATCATAGATGTTCAAGAAATCACTTCCTGTCTCCATTTTATTGTTTTATTTCTGCTTTTTCCCTTTACTCCTCCTGATCAATGATTTATCTCTCTCCCTCATCCAACTTTGTAGATCCCCATGAAGGTCATCGAATGTCTCAACTTACATTAGTTCCTCAGGCTGTATTGGATCTTCGGGGACCATGGACCAGATCAGGGGCCTCTTACATGTGAATGAAGAGGTAGAAGGTTGAACAAACAACCTACCACATTTCCGTGACAAGTCTGACTCTGGTTACAAAGAAAATTTACTGTGGCATGAGGATTTGAGCTCAGGTCTGTCTGTGAAGTCCAAAATGCTTTTAGCATACCATCATGTTTAGTACTTTGATGAAAGATCACAAAAATTTCTCAATTCTTAATGGATCTCTAGACTTTTTTTTCTAAGAAATTTCAAACTAAGTTAAACTTGAACTAGACACTCGTGTGACAGGTATTGAGTTTCTAGCTTGTTGTTAGCACAATGGTAAGCAGGATAATAAAAATATAATAATGATACTATCAATAATGATAACAGATATAGAGTCCTTATTATGTATCAGGTGCTCTCCAGAATTCTTTCAAGTTTTAATTCAATTAATCCTCTCATATTATGTGGTTTTCACTTTAGATGTGAGAAAACAGTGTAGGAGAATAGAAGCTATAAGGCATTTTTATCTCACTGAATCTTTTACTGGAAATATTAAAGAACACAAAAGATTAATTGCAAACAAGATAAATTAAAATGTAAAGTACAGCTTGAATCCCTTTTATTTTCAATACATAAGAACAGATAATGCTTGAAATTTCAGAATTCTGTTGGATTTTAGAACATGTGTATGGATTTTATTGGCTGAGCATCCATAATCTAAAAACTACATCTCTGGTTATATAATTTGTATTATTTCAGATTTCAGAAATTCAGGTTAAGGATGTTCAACTTGCAGTAAAAAAAAAGACTTCAACAATTGCCTCATGATTATGACTCCCAAAGTGCTTTTTAAAGAGTTTTTTAAATAGAAAAAGTAGAGCTCTTTCATTTGTTAATAAAATCATTGAAACTGAAGACCTTGCCCAACATTTATAGTTCTCTACTCTATATATTTGATCTCTGATGATTTCATAAAAGGGAAGACATTGAGAATTTGAGTAGAATGTTAGTTTCCTACATCTGCTGTAGTGTATTACCACCATGGTAGTGACTGGAAAAAAAGAAATTAATTTTCCCATATTTCTGAGGGCCAGAAGTCTGAAACTAAGAGTTGGTGTCTCTGAAGTCTCCAAGACAGGACCCTTCTTGGCCTCTTCTATCTTCTGGGGTTGCAGGTAATCCTTGGCTGGGAACTGCATATGTCTTCCCTTGTTCTTATATGTATAGTTGTCACAAGAGGAAGGCTGCACTAGGGTAGCTTATAATGACTTCATCTTGATATTCTCAGCATGGGTATGTCTCAAAAACCCTTTCACAAATAAAGTTACTACTATGAGTTTGGAGGTTAAAAAATGGACTTATTGTTTTGAGGACCACCATTTAACACACTATAAATAATTAGGGAAGTCATTCCAAGTTTTCATAAGAAAGTTAATGGTGCTTAAAACAAGATCCTAAAATTTTACATTTAATAGAAGTAGTTCCCACTGGTCTCACAATGCATGTCCTGGGACAAAGGACTCTCACTTAAGGAAATAACCCAAGACAGAGACATTTTTTGAATTATGAATAAGAGAAAACTTGAAAACTTCTACTTTCCCTCTCTAAAATAAAATACTGACTTTTTAAACTATAATTTTGGATTAAAAAAGCACATATTTAAACTTAATTAAGACCGTGTGTTTCGAGTTTTTCCTCTTTTGACAGTTTTTTAAATATCATTCAGATATGTTAACTTGGCAAAAAGAAGAAAATAAAATTGAAGATAAAATGGTTTCATAAATTAAAAAGTGAAACAATTTTAAGGACAGCGATGGACTTGTGTATTACTTCTAACGCTGGGACATAACTTTTTACCTATCTTACATATTTAAACCATAAAATGTTTGAATGTCAGAAATCTTAAAATCTCAAGAAATTTCCGTAGATGTAAAACTTGAAAGAGTTCGAGACTTTCGAGGATATTTATGATGGTAGGAATGTAATGATGCCTCAGAAACATGACCTGAGACTTGTGAGTTCGAGTACTCTCCCTGTGGTAAAAGCTTGGCAAATTGCTAAGGCTCTTTGTTGTTTGTCCTAGGGAAGCAGCATTTCCCAAAGTGTGAAATATAAAGCACCAGTCTTAAGCACGGCATCCATTTCCTTCTAACACATATTCACACCGTTTTCTTGTCCCCGTAATTAGGGTGTGTATTATTCAGTGTCAAGCGATATATTGGCTCAGAGGCCTTGGTTGGGCAAACTTAGGTGTTCCTGTAAAATGCTCTTCATCTTATCACCCCAGTTGAGCAGTTTGTCTTTGTCATACCTCATGTCACTGAGTTTAACTTGAATCCTTAATTATTGCTCATAAAGGATTACATTTTGACGTTGCGTTGAAATAAAATATTTTTTGGAGGCGGAAGATTGACGTTCTCGAGACATACAATCCAACTGAAGGTGGGAGACACTGCCAGATCCTTTAAATAGATCATAAAATGTTCAAAGCTAGGAGAAAGTGATGTGATTTATTTAGGCTTTGAACTATTTTATCTGTCAAAGTTTCCCAGATGAATTTAAAGAGAAGCTGATTAAATTGCAGTGATACATACTTAAATGAAGTACACACAATGGGACATGCAGATAGAATTCTAAAATACTTTCACATGTAATTATAATGTCAGTCTTGAAGACACTGAAAATAATCAATCTGATGAACATCGTTTATGAAAGGTAGTATGTCAATTCCACATTACACGTAACACTTCAGAATGATGGAAGCAGACCCCACCTTTGGAATTTCTGAATGTATATTTATCTATTAGCTTACTAAAAGCTCTTCAACATCTTGTAATAAAATAATGTGTTTACTTTTGCTTTTTATCATTTCCGAACATAAATGAAACTAGAACCGCTCCCTCTGCCAGTGCACACAGAGAGCTGCTATGACCACTTACCATCATGCATCCACCTTATGTGTTGTGTTAGGAATTAGACGCTTATGAGGTTTTATCTGATCTTCACTTTTGTAAGTGATACAGTTACAGATGTAGTAAAAAAAAAAAAAGAAAAACAGAAGTTAAATTCACAGCTAAATTCTCATTAATTTGCCTTACAGCCATTAGTCACCTTTCCATCGTGTCTCGGCCTTTTGGCTAAGATCAAGTGTATATCAGTCACCTTTCCAATGTCATGTCTTGACAGTCCTATGCCAACCATCACCCAGAGAGTTATGAAGTCAAAAGTACAACTTGGTATTCATTTATTAAGTTCCTGTCATGAATTAACCTCACCTCTTGCAATAAATAGAACCATCTGAGAGTGCAAGAAAGGTTACTTAATTCTTGGCCTTGTATTCCAAGTTGGTAGTGATGATGCTGAAGGAAGTGGTTCTTTCTCCTTCTTCCTTTTCTCCATCATACTCTTATCTCTCTTCAGATGCTTCCCATCACTCCAGAAATGGAGTCCAGTTTCCTTGTGTAGTTTATCTGTTGCTTCAAGGGATCACAGTCATTTTCCTCTCTATCCTCATCTTTCACCACAGCCTCAGTGGCCACTATAAATTCCTTGAGAGTACCACACTCTCCTTCACCCCTGTGTTTCCACACATGCTATTTTCCTATCTAAGGGCATTCTCTCTACCTCCACCTCTCTCCTTCCACTCCCTCCAAACGACTCCTGTAGTAGTTCACTCTCATGATCATCTAAACTGTCACTTCCTCTAGGTGGAATTATAAATCCTTAATCACCAGCATGGGAGTAGGTGGCCCTTCACTCAGATTCCTTAACATCTCATAGTTTATCTCAGTAGAGTCAGCATTCTATTGTCAATGCCTTATTTCTTGTGTATTTCACACTAAATATAAACTTCTGAGATTTTCCAGATGGATAATAATACACGGTTTGCAGGTCTTATTAAATTTCAGTGCTTTGTTGAGCAGTGTGGCCAAATCTGAACTCTTCCATCCAAAGCATAAATACAAGCTGAAGGTTTCAGTCTGTTTGTAATCACTCTATGTGACTCCAATACAATGTTCCTCTGATACAATGTAGTGGAAAAACAAATGTCTAACAGTTCGTTGGATACACAAGTCTCAAACAGCCATGATCAATGTCATGCTTCTGAAATGATTAGCAGTTGAACAAGGATGAGCCTACAACTATTCCAGAGTAGTATTATCTAGTCTTGAGATCTGAAAATTCTTCTGTATTGCATCAGACTTCTTGTTAAGCACATGGTGACTCACTATTTGTTTGACTGGCCTGGGTAGTGTCACTCTTCTACCATCAAATACAACTTTCCTTTTAAGTAACTCAGTGGCAAAGCTGTCTGTGGCACTGTAACTTTATGTAAAAATTAAAATAAAAATTAAAACCACAATATGTGAAAATATGGGATTTAGAAACAACTTTCATTTGTAACCATATTTTATTATTTCACTAGTGTAAAGGTAATGATCAACTTTCTAATCTAACAGTTAATCATCACAATTCCATATGTAGGAGTTGCAGTCGCATTTCATAGACAAAGACACAGGGGTACTCAGTTGCTTAATGACTTGTCTAAAGTGACACAGTGGATAAGTATCCATCCTGCTCTCAGAAATCACACTACTCTGATTCTAAAGCCTATTTTGTTCTCACCCTATGAAGAAACTTCTCATTGTTTCAGAACAGAGTATTCATTATTTGGAGAGTCAATAAGGTCAAATGATTTATTTGGAAATTCTTGCTTTTAATCTCTATGAAAAATACTCTTTTTCTGGATCAATGATTCTCATTGGTCAGTGGATAGGTTGCTCTGCTCAGCAATACCCCCATGGACACATTTGTGGTAGGCAGGAGCCATTGCTGTCACTCTTTTTTCTGAGGAATATTCTCTTAAAAATCTTGCAACCTGCATACAAGCAATTCTTCTCACTGTCACACTCTAGGACCTGACTGAACTATAGATGTGGGGTTAGGAAGTCCAGAGACTGAGTTTTGACTCTGCAGATTTCCACTCAGTGTCTTAGAAGAAAGATAAATCATTTCATTTCACAAGGTTGAAGAAGGAGCCACATGAGTGATAACAAGCATGTGAGACAATCCCAGAAATAGTAAAATTACTGAATACTTACAAAGTGGCATCAATTGTCCCCTGAAAAACGGAAGTCAATAAAAACTTGAGACGCCATAATTTCCTGTGCATGTTGCCCTCCATGCTGAAAGTGAGCACTTTAGGAAGGGAGAAGTTCAATCATTTCTTTGTCCCCTAACAAGCCTCTGGGTCTTGAACAGAAGTGACTCCTTAAAGATGGATCTTGTGGCCTTCTTTATAATGATCACAGACTTCCATCCCATAGCAATCCGGAAGGCAATTTCATCCTGCTGCTCTGAAAAAAAATCACTGTCTATAATGCACACTTGAACTTAGAATCTGTTGTCTGGTTGGTTTTTGTTTGTTTTTATTATATGTGCATAATAATGTTAATAATGATGATTCATTAAACATATAGTCTATGCTAGGCAAATTACACTTTATACATATTGTCTACCTCATGCTACCTCATGAAGTGATTATCTCCATTTTCACATGTGAATAAACTGAGCCTGAGAGATAGGAAATAACTTATGGTTTATCAGGACTCACTGGCATGGCAGAATCTGAACTCAGAACTCCCCTAGGCCTGAAATCTCCTCTGTTTTATGCTGGTGGTTTTGGTAAACTTCATCTTTCAAATCAGCTAACATAGCCTAAGCAAGATTGTTTCCTCTGAGGAAAGAGACACCTTTCATGGAATAGTAGTTAAATATTTTCAGATTTCTTACTGTGAAAGACAATAAGTAGTAAGGGTCTCTATTTTGTGAGGTTGTATGAAGAAACTTAACAACTTTGCTGCTACAGGTAAACATCCAATCATTTGTTACTTATATGGCATTTTTCTCCTGAATGCCATTTATTCATTCCGATTTCATTCCTTCATCAGAAGCTTAATATCTTCAAGCATGCTCTTTGTACTAATATTTTTTGGGGCCCAGAAAAAAACCTGTACCAGATCTGCAATTCACAAAAGATAGGAACAGATAGGATATGCCCAGGGTCTGCTATATCTGATTGATATGGTAATCAGTATGGAAATCAGAACTGATAACCAAAGGGAAATAGTCACCACAGATGAATAGCACTCATCAGTTTTAAGTTAATCAATACAGCTCTGTTATGTCTTGTGCCTAGAGGTCACCCCAAGGTCTCAGGTCCTAATAAGTGAAACTCTGCAGAGGTGGCTGCATCTAAGGAGTGTGAATATGGATTACTGTGTGTGATAATTGGATAGTCCACTAATAAGTTATCATTGTTCTGGAGGTGAGTGATGGGAACCCCTTCCTGGGTGTGGGTGGCACCAACTGTGGGAGAAGTTCAAACCGGGCTGGGCCAGGTGCACTGCACTCCTGTCTCCTGAGCTAACTCAGAGACCTTGCTAAGGCTGAGCTAAGTGCATAGATGCTGGGTTCAACAGGCTACACCTCCATTCCTAGTCTGTGACTCCTTCACCTTATCCAAGAAAAATCACTATGACATATCTGGCCAATAAGATATCGTCAAATATTAAATATTCCTCCCATGCTCCTCCCCCATGGTTCCCTATATAAGCCTGTGCATTTCCTGAATAATGCAGGAGCCTTCCAGAAGCCTCCCCAGAGTCTTCCTGGTGATACCGCACCTTACCCTCCCAGTCCGAGCTCCTGAACCTTGTCCCGTGAGCAGGCTTGCAGATGACAACAACCAACAATTAGACTTATAACCTGAATGGAATAAAAGGGAAAGATAGAAGACAGGCTGCTGCTGCTGCTTGCTGCTTACTGCCTTCTGTCTGCCATTCCATGAACTATTTCTCCTTTTAGGTCCTGCTGACATGCCACACTGCCTTGGAGCCATCTGAATATGGACTGAAATTGCTACAAACTGTGAGCTAAAATAAACCTTTCTTTTAACATATGGATGTCAGGTATTTCGTCCCAAAAATGAGAAAGTAAGATGAGCTCAGTGGGTAAGAGCATGAGTTTTGAAGTCAATCTGAATTAAAACACCAAGTCAGTGCTTTTATTGATCAACAATTACAATTTAAGGGTCTACTATAAATTAATGGGTAGGAAAGGAATTTCCCACTAACAAGCCTTGCAAATGAAAGCAAATCAATAAATGCCCTAAGCTTCAGCCTGCTTACTTGCAAAATGGCCGTAACAGAGTACGTAACTCTATTGTGAAATCAACTTGAAGGAATGAAATAATACATCACAGATTATTGGAGCACATCTCTGGGGATGTTGATGAATGATTGACAAAGAGGCTGCAATCTGAAGAAAAAAGACCCACCCTAGGTATGGGTGGAACCAACCAATGGGCTTGTAGCCTGAATAGAGTAAATGTACCAATAAACTTTTAAAAAGAGAGATGAAAGAGAAAGGAAGCCCTCTCCTTTCTGCTTCTTCAGAGAAGCTCTGTTCTTTGCCATCACCTTGGACACTTATCTCCAGTTCCTTCAGGGGTCTGGTGCAAACACTTCAGCTTTTCTGAACAGGCCCTTTGGATTTCCAATACAGACTTACACTGGACTTTTCAGTGGGTTCCAGGCCTTCAACTTTTGACTAGATCCTCCAACTCTCCAACATTCAAGGCAGCTACTTTTCATTCTTTACCCCTGAATCTGCAGACAGCCACTGTAAGCCTACTTAGTAAGTGCTTAACATATTTTATATAAAATCTGTCCCTTTAGTGAGCCCTAACGGATAAACAAAGACAACCTCAGGGTGTTATAAAATATAAAGGACAGTATATTGATAATTGTCAGAACTTTGCCCAGTTATGGCATCTCTAACTAATTGGCTTCTGGACTGTGTGAATGACTTGTCTCATTTGATCCTCACAACAATCTTGAGCAGTATTATTCTTTTATTACCATTAGCCCCATTTTTGAGCAAATTGGAGAGACTCACTCATACCATTCACTGGTCCAAGAGTACAGTGTTGGAAGGTGACAGCAGGTATCTATGAGCCCTTCATGTAGAAGTCCTAGCATGGCTTCCTGGTGTAGCATACCCAGTGCCACAGAAAGTATAATCCCAGCTGTCCCTACGTCTTCCCACCACTGAATCCTAGAGCATCAGACATGACCATGTGAATTTCCTGGGCCTTCAGCTGATTAATGGAGGCAGGAAATCTGCTAGACTTGGCCTCATCTCTAGGAAAATTCTATCACCAAGTACTGCCAACTCAGATGTTTCTTATATTATTCACGTATGTGATGACTTACCCCAAAAGCTGTTGGCTTCCCAAGGTTGGCAGGGATAGGCAGATACTGGAAACACAGAACATTATACCAACAGTGGAAAAATCTGGCACCCATACTGGGGACCTGATGGACTATCAGTGTATGACAATTTTGAGCAAACCAAGAATGCTCTCTTCAGGCCAGCACTATATACCCTGGGGCATCAGTCACTCCATGTATACTCAGCACCATGCTAGACACTGTACAGGGAACAAGAGGGAGGTGTCTTAGTCTGCTCAAGCTGCCATAAAAAATTTCCAAGTGGCTGAAACAACAGATCTTTATTTTCTTACAGTTTTGAAGGTTAGGAGTCTGAGATGTCCACATGACTGGTTTCTGGTAAAGGTTTTCTTTTTTTAAAAATTAATTTTATTGGTACAATCTAGGTACACAATACAGTTACATTCATCATTGGGATCTTGTACCTTTACATAATAGGGCTTAATTCTCATTTTTTCCCCTTGTCCCTGCCCTCCCTTCACCCCCTTATGACATGCTGATGGCCGTCTTTCTTGCTATGCTTTCAGAATAGGTTGAAAGGGAGAGAGACAGAGCAAGCTCTCTGATGTTTCTTTTTTTTTTAAGTTGGATTTGTGTGTGTGCGTGTGTGTGTGTGTGTGTATTTTTTTTTTTTTTTGAGACAAGAACTCACTACGTAGTTGAGACTGACCTGGAACTCACTATGTACCCCAGGCTGGTCTCAAACTCACAGCAATCCTCGTGCCTCAGCCTCCCAAGTGCTGGGAGTACAGGCATAGTCCACCATGCCTGGCTCTCTGGTGTTTCTTATAATGGAATGAGCTTCATCTTGAAGATAATCTCATCTTGAAGCTCTCTCCCTCGTGATCTCATGTAAATCAAAAAGGCTTCATCTCCAAATGCCATCATAGTTGGAGTTAGGGTGTAGGAATTTTGTGGGGGACACAAGTCACTAATTAGCAGGAGATAAATATTAGATTGCACTAGGAGTATCATTAATTTTGGTTTATGTGTTTTAGAGGAGCAATATTACGAAATACACAGATGAGATACACTGTGATGAGAAATCAGAGTAATAAAAATATAGTAAATACAGTAATACCTTGGTTCACATGAACCATCTGGTTCATGAAAAGAAACGTTCCATAAAAGTTTTGCTTCCTTTCATGAATTCCACAATGGGTAATGGACATGAATGTAACCATCTTCCCCAGAATCATGGAACAAATTTAGCTCATGAACTGAGGTACCACTGCACAAGCATTCATTATCTTTATTATAATTTTAGGATAAAGTTAGACATGATTAAAAGTGTCCACTGAACAAAGTATGGGTAATAATTGCAAATCACTAATGCACTTATTTAATAATTAGCCCATTAAGATCAACTCTGTCTACTTTTCTGGAAATGACTTAAGTAGGACTTTTTTTTTAAGCTTGCACTAAGCAAATAGTTATATAACACTACTATTCAAAATTTACCTTTTAATTTAAATGAATAAGTCCCAAGAAAAACTTTATAGAAAGGTTATTACGCATATGATTAGGGACTAAAGATCCAGTTGACTAAGTATTATAGCTTTAATTGATTTAAATTTATTCTTTTTAATCTTTGTTCTAGAGATATGATTGACATTTTTATCACCAAATGACACTATTAGAATACTTTGGATTTGACTGCATATTTACTTTTACCAGTGACTTTTATACTTCCATACATTTTTTTCCCTTACTAACTATCATCCTCTTTCTTAGGTTGATGGAAGTATTCCTATTAAAGTAAGTCTCAGCTTTTGTATGAGAACTCTTTTATCACCATTTTGTTTTATTTATTTTATTTAATTAATTTACTTATTTATTCATCAGTACTGGGGATCAAATTAGGCACCATGCACTTGTGAGGCAGGCAGCAGCACCACTGAGCTAAATCCCCAGTCCCTGTTTTATTTTTAGAAGACAGAATTGCTTAGTATTCCTGATTATTAGAATTTTTTTTTCAGGAATTTGAGCATTCATCCTACAATGTGTACATGCATGAAAATATTACATTTGTCAAAGCAACAATTTTTTTCAAGTAAAATAACACAAAAAAATACCCATTTGAAGAGCTCAGAAAAGCCAAACCTTTTCCATATAATATAAGGTAAAAAGACAAATCTTGATATGGCTTTAAAGTTACCAACCACAGGCTCAGGTAACTTAATAGCTGGTGTTAGGTAATTTTGTTGAACAACAGAATAAATTAATGAATACACATTATGAGGCCTATTTTGTATCGGAATAATAGCATTAAGTGACTATGTATCCCTTCTGAGGCTCTTTCCAGAAATTTCTAGGTATAGCTGGAGACTTCAGCTGGCTTCTAGCATGTTCTGTTGGGCTTATTTCAAGGAGTAAGTGTAGTAAACATCTGCACTTCATGTCTCATTCTGAAGCCCAAAATAAGGGGGGAATGAATCCCATGGTTCTTGTGATGGCAGAACCAGTAGATAGCCCCAAAAGGAACACACATTTTTCATCTTTGTCTGTATCATTCCCATTAATATCCATCCAAGATGGAAAGTCAACATTAACTCTCAGAGTCCCAGGGTGGGTAATGCTTGCCATGAACTCATAGCAAGGGTATGAATGGTTCATACTGTCCCTATGAAATCAAAGATTAAGATCAATAATTCAACCTCCCAAACTCCTTTCCTTCCATATATAGGAGTGCTTTGCCTCAGAAGTAAGTTTATTTCTCAAAGAGATATTTCCCCTTCACTTAACCACATTCTATAAGTTAAATCACCTGGAGTGAGCGAAATGTAGATTAAGCTTAGAATTCTCCCTGGTCATTCTCTGATGTTTGTCATTACATCATTCTGAAAAACATGGTCTCTGCTCTCTTTACTCAAGGTAGATTCAAATAAGTGATTACTTCCCTGTTTTTTAATCTTTATTGATGTGAATGTTTCAAATATTTTCCTGGATGGTAGGGAGGGAAGGGGAAATATTAATATTTTTAATAATTCACCATTCCAGACAAGCATCTTGTCTCTGCTACATTTTTTCCTTCTTCTTTTTTTTTTTTTGCTGTGTATCTATGTGCTTAATTCCTGCTTCAAATTTTGTCACTCTTCAGTGAAACCTCTGATGAGCCACAAAATCATCATTCTAGGCTCTCATATTTGTATGTTAAAATCTGAGTTAAGCAGTATATTCTTAAGCTAAATTTACAATTTGGAAAGCAAGGTGTCTCTGGCAGAAAAACAGTGGGAAAATAGGAATGAGGATCTATCTGCCTTAGGTGGAATGGTTCCGACTATATCCTGATGCTAGGTTAATGATAAGAGAGAAAAAGATACATTTCAGTGTAGAATATATAACCAACTGGCCTCTGCCTGGCACTCAATGGATGCTGGAGGTTTAGAAAGGCACAAGACTCATCTCTGCATTCAGAGTGCTCACAGGCAGGCAGGAGCAGCGTTCTCTCATTCATCCATTCCACTATTCAATCACTTACTCATTCAGTAAATAAGTCCCCATTCACCTACTAGTCATAGTTCTGGGTGTTGCAGATACATAAACAAGTAGCATAAACTATCTTTATAAACCTTAAGCTCTGGTTTGATGGAATAATTTGAAAGCAATGTTAAGTATAATTTTAAAATAATGTGAGTATCTATTAGCTTCATCTAAATCTTTTTTATACAACAGTTCATTTCTTTTTTTCCTTCTCTTCTTACTCTTCCCCTCCTCCTCTTTGTGCTTCTCTCTCTTTTCCTCTTCTTCTCTTCACTCATCTAATAAACTTCTAAAATGAGAATTCCTATATCTGCTCTATGCCTTTGGGGGGTTCCAGCCTTTTAAAAAAAGAAATTCCTTTTTTTTTTTAAAATAAAAGGTTGCCAAGAAATTCTGAAACATCTAGGTTTAGAATTCTTCATTCTAGCCTATGAGGAGACTATCACAGCACTTCACAGAGGTGAGTTTTGAAGGACACATCCAAGAGCACAGAGAAAACTTTCAGGCAAAATAAATGCAGATGAAGAAATTAAAATAAACAAATGACCAGTGGAAGAAAGGCAAAAATAAAGAGGACATTTGAAGTATTAAACTGATAGGACATTTTTGATAAATACTTTCAATATTTGAAATTGCTATAGCTTGTGTCTAAATATCCCCGCAAAGCTCCCTGCCATCATAGGCGGGGCTCTTCAGAGGTGGCTGGATCTAGGGTATGTGCTGATGGGATAAAGGATGTACTACTGGGATTGAATCATAGTGCAATGCTAAGATTAAGGCTGCCTCACCCAGAGTGTGAGTGCCACCTTCCACAGGGTGCATAGCCTATATAATATAAGGGACAGAAAGAGGGTCATTCTTTGTCTCTTCTTGCTTGCTGCTTGCTCCTTTTGCTGTCTTCTGCCAACATGAACTGTTTCTCCTCTGTGCTTCCTCTCTACCACACCACCCTTCTTGGGGCCAGACCATTATGCACTGAAATCTCTAGAAACTGTGAATCCACATAAACATTTCCCCCTTTAACTTTGGGTATCGGGTATTTTGGCTTAGCAATGAGAAAAGTAACTAAGACAGAATTTTAGTCTTTCTCCTGTTTAGTGTTACTTGACACACAAACTTTTCAGTCCACAGAATTGTATAAGAAACCAAAAAGTCTGGGTATTGCTTTAATTCTAGTAGTGTGAACACTGAGTCAAAGTTCACCCCCGTCGATCTTTTTTCTCCACTGTAGAGATGAAGGATTCACCCAGACAAAGTTGAATGGCTTATGCTATCCTTCATGTGACGTATTTCCCCTCTAGAAACCGAACAGGGGAAAGAAGAAAAAAGTGGTGTATCAAGCAAATCATTGAGGACAAGCAGTGAACAAGAAGTCATTTTCCTGCCCGTAGTGGTATCACACATATAATCTCAGTACTCAGCAGGGTGAGGCAGGAGGGTCACCACAAGTTCAAGGCCATTCTTAATTATACAGCAAGACCCTGTCTCAATAAAAGGGCATTTCCCCAAAAAGAAGAAAACCAGGCTGGAAAATCCATGCTGAAATATTTTTTCTAAATTGGCTCTGGAAATACTTTAAGGGTAAAACATTGTCATTTTCCATCTTCTAAAGGGGCAGGGGCAGGGCAAGCCTATATCTGTTGTCAAATACTTAAAGGCTAGCAAATGGAATTTGTATTTTCAAGAGAAAGTAATTTGTTTTTGTAGAAAGCATCTCCATGGAGCCAGCCTCTCTGTTTCCATTCACACCAAATGAACTCAGGTCAACAGAGTATGACAACAACGGTCTCAGCCGAGTCCTCCAATAACTGAGCCTAAAAAGGCTCCAGGGACATGGCCTTCACAGAGTCCACAGATATTACTTACTGCATCTGCCAGTGAGACTTTTGACCAAGAAGAAGCAAGATTCTCAGAGCAGGTAGGTATTGGCATGTGAGAAAATGCTGAATTCATTGCCAGTTCATGCCACTTCTACAGCCTGCTTTCTGGTTTAGCTCAGGGGCTGTGCCAGTGAAAGCCATTTCCATCTGGCCTGCTCAAAGAGTCAGTGTAACTGAGAATGTTGGCAGTCTTTTATTGCAACCATAAACAGGTAACATTGGATTAGCCCTGGATTTTGTCTCTAAATTGATCCACATTCCTTATATGGCTTACTTCTTCTCTCTGGGCCTTAGTTGGCTCACTGCAAAGTGACCAGCTCAGCCCTAATCCATTAGGAATATAAAGAAGCAAGCTGTGCTTTAAATAGCTAAATTTTTTCTCTAAACTGCCAAGTATGTGTGTGCATATATGCATAAATCTATGTGCATGTTTGTGTAATAACCTTATAATGGGTGAAAATAAGGATTAGAGACATGAATATACCAGGATCAGTTCAGTTCAGTTTACTAAACATAAGTTAGGCATATTGTAACTTTTAAAACAAATAGTCAGTTCGCACTCTTGAGGAGTTTCAAACTGGGGACAAGACAGACCTGTAAAAAGATAAAGTTCAGAGCAACAGAAGGCCACAGATGGATGGAGGAATGAGAGTGAAAGGGAAGAGTCCCCTTGAGGATAAATTTGAAAGATAAGGAAACAAATTCCCAAAGTGTCTTGTAGGATGACTGTCTATAAAACAGTAAAGGAGAGTGACTGGAGCAAGAAACAAAGAGAAGGCAAAGCATAATGCTTGGGACCATAAAAGGAAAAAAGAAATTAGCATGGTAAACATGAGACTGAAGATGTGTCCAATTAATTCAATGATGTCAGAATGTAAATAGGAGGAAATAAAGCAGTAGCTAATTTGAGTTCAAGCAAACATCTTTTAAAAGAAAATCTATCCTTTTTCCATTTAAGTGTACTGCTTTTTCCTGTACTTTGACTACATTTGATATATAAAATATAACAGATGATCTCATGCACCCATATTTTAGTCTAAGAAGTAAAGAATGGCCAAAAAAAAAAAAAATCAAAGAAGCTTTCACCTGAACGTATATCTGATGGTTACAATCACAGTCATTCCTGTCTCAGGAATGGGTATAAAATTAGATAATTATCTTATTAATTTATGTTGTAAAGTATAACCGTCACATGAACTGGAATATGATTGTCCCTAAGATGAATACATTCCTTCCCTCTCCTAAGCTAAAGGACATGGCACATATTAGTTAAAAAACAATTTTCCAGTTAACAGTGAGAAATCCCAAGCCATCTGACTAATTTATTCCTTCCCAATGGCTAGTTCCTCAAGAAATGTTAAACTGTGGTCAGATGTTTTCTTGGGAAATCTAAAATCAAAGGAATCAAGAGTCCTGATACAAATATAACTCCATTTCTTCCCTCCCTCTCTTCCTCTCTTGCCTTTTTTCCTCTCCAATTTCCCCTTCCTTCCTTCCTTGATTGGGAGATAAAATATAAAACACCTAGCTTAATTTGATTTCAGGTCAATATGACATACTTATACTAAAAATTATTCATTGTTTATCTAAAATTCAAATTAAATAGAGCATTCTGTATTATTTTATTTGCTAACATTGCAAACCTGTAATCCTTATTGAAAGTCTCTGTGTACTAATGAATCGATATTTTTTATATTTTCTGGTTACTAGCACCTTTTGAATCTTTCCATTATTTTTCCAAGGATACCTAGCATTTTGAATACCATCTTACAAAGGTAAATTGGACATGATTTAATTCCCCAGGTCCCTCTGCTCTACCCACAATCTTGTCCTCCAATTAGATTCACCCATGTTCAACTTTGATGGGAAATCTGATAACCATAGAAGGAAGCTTCATTCAGAATCCCTTTCATTGGTAAGGATGGTTTCAAAAGCAGCCAACTTTTGGTAGTGGTAGTATTTTTTTTAACCATGGATCTAACTCAGGGCCTTGCACTTTTGAGGCAGGCAGCGTTACCACTGAGCTAAATCTCCTGCCCAGTAGTGGAGTATATTTAAAATCAAGTTTTGGAGGTCTTCTATACAGAGAACTGAGCACAGCAGAAGGGACAGGTATGTCTCCATCATTCTAGGGCTACAACATGGTTTGTAGCACATTTGTTTATTCTGGAAGCTCAAGTCTGAACAAAATTTTCTATCAATCTTTACTCTCATAAGCACTATGAATAGTGATCTCTTTTATCAATTTTTGTTCTTCTACTTGATCATCCATATCTTTTTTCCTGAGGCCTATATACAAATACCTGGTTATACTAAGAGATTATAACTAGTAAAAACACACCGGCTCTGGCCATATAATTCTTAAAGATCTAGGGGTCAGGTATTAATTATGGAATTATAAATTAATAAGTGGAGATAATGTGTAATTATTTCTATGAAGAAAACTACAATTATCTCTGTAAAGAAGTAACAGTAAGAAGAACTAACTTCAATTGAAGGATGTTATAGATGATATCCAGATGTCCCTCCAAAGTCTATGGGGTTTAGGTGGGGCTTTTCAAAGGTAGCTAAATATGTGATGTTAAGATTAAGTGTGTGATGCTGGTATCAAAATTGTATGATCCCTAAATTAGTCCACTAATTGGTTTGGGTAGGATAGGTTTGGGTAGGCTCTGGGTAGGATTAAGGCTGCCCCACCCTGGGTGTGAGTATTACCTGCTCTAAAGGCAGGGATCCTAGATAGAATATGAGCAAGAAAGAGGGTCTTTGCTTGTGGCTTGATGCTTGGTGCTTTTGCTGGCTTCTGCCCACCATGAACTGTTTCTCCTCTGTGAAGCCCCTCTGCCATGCTACCCTGCCTTGGAGCCAGCTGATTATGTACTGAAACAAACTGTGAGCTGAAATAAACATTTCCTCCTTTAACCTTGGTGTGAGGGTGTCGTGTTAAAAAAAAAAAAAAAAAAAAAAAAAAAAACAAATCTAAGACACTGGGTAGTCCACTATGGCCTTTGTGAGGATGTAGTTTGTAGGAGTTGTAGAAATTAACCAGATGTGTGTCACAGCAGGGAGAGGGGAAGGGAATTGTGCACTCCAGGTGAATAACACAGAATGAGTTAGATTTCACATTTCTACTGAGGACTGCGAGAAACCACCAAAAGATTTTAGGTAGTAGAGTTATCTGATCTTTGAGGATCTTTAAAAAAGCTTGTCCAATATGGATAAAATATTCTCATTAGATCAAAAATAGAAGTGACAATTCCACCAACAATGTCAACCCACCATCACTACGTTGAGTGTGTGTGTTCTATACTTGGTGATTGAAATCCAATAAAGATAGTATAAGAAAGGGAAAAATAGTAATTTTACAAAAAAAAAAAAAAAAAAACCCTGGAAAACCTCCCAAACGATCATGGTTAAATGTCACCAGCAATAGTCATGTTGATAAGTATCTCCTAATAAGAAAAGGAATGAAATTAGCTCTACACATTTTTCCACTAAATCCATAACTACAATCTAATTACCAGGGATACATCAGATAAACTAGAATAGAGGAATATTATTTGATAAAATTCTTTATACCTGGTACTCCACACAGCTATCCTGACATAAAAAGAAACAAATCATGAATATTGCCGTGGACCAGAGGAGTATAAGGGAATACAATGAATAAAATCAATAGGACATCCTCTATTGAATTCTGCAACAGAAGAAAGACTTCAGGATGAAAACAGATTAAATCTGAATAAAGTTTTCAGTTTAATTTATAGCAATATAGCAGTATTGGTTTTTTAGTTGTGATAAATCGTAGTAATGTAATCTGTTAACATTAAGAGAAATTAGATAAGGCATCTACAGAAATTCTCTATTTTAAGGAGTGTTTCATGAATCAAAAATTACTCTGAAAAACTAAGTTTATTTTCTAAAAACATAGAACAGAACAATCTGTTAGCTGAAAATTGTAGTCAATTTTCTAGGCAAGAGTAGTAAGGGCATTGAAATGGAGAGACAGGAGTGAATCAGAGCTTTATTTTGGTGGTATGATTGACAGCTCCGTGTCCTTTGGAAATTAGAAGAAAGTTTTCCAGTGGCAGGACACTGAGGTCCATACACACTGGTCAAGGCTTTACCCAGTGACTAATTGTCCCAGTCACATACACCAGATGTGTGCATGCCCCATGTCCTGATAAATTTCTAATCCTATAATTCCCTGGAGAATAAAATCTATTTTTTCCAAGTCTCACAGGCTTTCCTGCTAAACAACTTGTTTAGCTGATTTATAAATGTTTGGTTTTTCATTTGTATGAAATAAATTGTTTCCAAGGGTGAGCTGATGATTCAGTCTGAGTGGGAAGCCCCTTCTGCCTAGGGCTATGTTCATGCTAATTTGTCATGTTGCCCTTATGGCCTTTGGAATCCCTTTGTTTATCCTATAGTTAACTACAGTAGTTTCATCTTCAGTTGTTAAAAGTTTGGATGGAACTGAATTGTGTGTCCTGATTTTCAATGTAGTAGGGATTTGATGGATAACTAGATGGAGACCAAGAAGGGCCATGTGTATTGGCAGAAGTGGAGGGTTGTGGAAGAGGTGGAGGCATATTCCTTCCTCTCAAGTATGGTAATGCCTTCAAGGAGTATGCAGATTTTTATGGGATTTTAGTCATGAAATCCAGCCTGGGTGCTAGATAGGCAAATGAGCGACTTGATAACCCAGTAGCACTGAAACACATATAAGTAAAGTCAGATAGCTACATGCAGAGTAGTAGATCTAATATTTGCCTACTCTTTCCCTTGTTAACCTTGTTTTATAAAGTTTGGGTGAGACGTCTCAGCAAGTGGTAAATGAGAGAATTCCAGCCTCCTGTCCACAAAGATATAAGATGTCCTAGGATGACCATGAATGGTTAGATCAAGAAATTTTGTTGAAGAGATATTCTTTCCATTGACGTTGCCAGTCTTGTCATACATTTATGTCTTTGATATAATTATTTACCTACATGAAATAATGAGTTGTATTTTTATTTAATTTATGAGTTTGGGGTATTTTAATTAGAAATAGAAGTAACATCTTCCAAGAGCCCGTGAAAAGCAACAAAAAATGTCACTTTGGCATATGGATTTTTCTGAGCTGATGACAGATAAGAGAAGAAAAAGAAGGAAAGATCCTTGCCCTCCCTTTTCAGCCTAAAGTAATATATAAATTTGTAAGGTGCCTCACCCTCTTCTCTCTACCAAAAAGCACAGAAATGAATCACCTGAGAAAATTGAACCCTTATCAGCCAGGAGTCTGAAGCCTGGAATCTAGAGAAGGCATCAAAAGAATATACAGGAAAAAAAAAATTTGCTATTTAGCCTTTATATTGTACTAGTTTTCATATATACTCGATTATCCATAATTTGCCATTCCAGGATTCAAAGTTCTTTTCCCTTGGCTTGACTTCTCTACAAATTTATTGTTCTTTGTAAAGATGAGAAATAAGCCCAAGGTCTAACCATAATTTGGAGTTTTTCATCACTGAATACTCTCACATGTAATCAGCAAGAATTATGGAATAAGCGTGTTTGAATGAGGAGGGTATTCTTGGTATTTCGAAGGGGATTAATGTCAATATGTCTTTTATAATTAATATTTTCATTTAAACTTTCACTGTAATTTTTGATGATCAGTAAAATAAACCTGTGTGCTAACAAATTTTTGCTTGTTTTTCATTTGTTATTCTATTGTTTTTCTAATTTGCAAGAGCCCAGCCAATAAACCTAAGATGGATAGAGGAAGATATTTATCTCCTACAGCTCATAAGTGCTTTGGGAAAACCCTGCTAAAAGCTGCCGTATACTATATAAGTTCCCATTTAATCATCATAGAAACAGTTTGAAATATTACTTACCTCATTCACAGATAAGCAAAATGAAGATGGAAAGGTTAAAATGCCAAAGTTAAAATTTACAAAATAGTTTAAGTAAAATGGTTGTATTTCAACTGAGTTAAATCATGAGAATTGCAACTTCTCTCTGCTGTTTTCCTTTAAAGACAAAAACTTTTTGTATCACTGAAGGAAATATTTTGGTGGGCTTAAGTAATTATGCAGCTCTACATACCACTTCCTCATGTCTCCCTAATGTTTTTTTTCCAAGCCTATTGCCAACACCAAACTCAAGGTAAAACATCTATAATTTGCTAGTGCAGCCTGTTTAACTGCTGCACTTACTCCCAGTCTGCCTTACCACTTTACTCTCTACTCTGCATTCAGAAGTCAATCCACCACAGTTTTACTCGTTATTTTTATATTATTGTTCTATTTATTTATTTTTACTGTGAGATCTTCAAGGACTTTGTTTATTTTTCTCACTATGAAACCCTCATTGCCTAACAATTCTGATGCTCCCTCAATGTTTCCATCTATTCTTCTATTTCTAAATACCCTTTGTAGACTAAACACTCCCAAATGTTTGTGTCCAAAGGACACTTCTCCATAGCTATTGGACTTTACTATCTGTCAATTTTTTTAACTCAAAAACACAATCAGTACTTCGAAATGAACACATACAAAACAGTTTCGCATTGTCTGAGTCTGCTTTTTATTTCTATGATAGAATACCAGATACTTAATGGCTTATAAAAAACAGATTTCTCACAATTTTGGAGGCTGTCAGCTCAAGGTTAACATATGGTGAGTCCTTCATGCTGCATTACCCCATGTCAGGAAACTGAAGAGCAAGAGAACTCTCATGAAGGAGAACAAGAGAGGATTGAACTCATTTTATAACAAATCCACAGTCACGACAAGCAAATGAATGAATAGTGTTAATCTATTCATAAAGAAAAAAGTACCTATGACTTTGTCACACCTCTGAACACAACTGCATGGAGAGCTAAGTTTTCAACACCTGAAACCTAAGAGACACATTCGAATGATAGCACTCATCTTCCCCCAGAATCTGTTCCCAACTTCCTTCAAACCATTTTCACCTGGAACTCAGCTAGTGGTAATTCTTTCCCCTCAGGTGCTCAAGTTAAAAGCATGAAGTCATCCTGAACTTCTTGTCTGTTCTTGCACGGCATTTCCAGCTCATCATCCAATCTTTGAGTCTTGCTATAGCTTCTGACCATATGTATTGCTCCCACTACAATCCAAGTCACTTCCATCTTTTCTCCCAGAGTTACTATTCTAACTTTCTCATGGATTTCCTCCCCTCTGTTCTTTCTGCGCTGCAGCTCCTAGGAATTTATCCAAACTACCAGCCTACCCACTTCAAGTCTCTGCTCATAATGATATGGTGGCTTCTCTTTTGACCAAAGCCCCAATATCCATATCCCTCCTACTTCATCTCCTCTCCAGCTGCATGGGCTTCCTTGGTGTTTCTAAACACACCAGACTTCCTCTTGCTTCTGTCTGGACTTTTTATTCTCCCTAGGATATTCTTTTCTTGAATATCCACATAGTTTACTCCCTTACCACCTTCTCATCTTTGCTGAGATGAAACCTTTTAAGTATGCCTCTCCTTGCCCACCCTGTCTAAAATCGCCACCTGCTTCTTGTTTTTTTTTCATTTTTTTCTGTTTTGTTGTTTTTAATCTTTATTTGCCTTTTTCTGTTTTGTCTTCAGTACCTGCAACTCTTCTGCAAATACTTGCTAAATAAAAAATATTAGATGTGTGACAATCATCTGATGAATGAATGTGCTGTCTACATGAATAAATCTCACCTAATAATTGATAGTGCCCCATGGCCTTAGAATAAGGCTCAAACTCCTTAGAACACCATCCTCCAGATTCTCATCCCTGACTGAGTGTTGAGCTTTATGTCTCAGCCACTGACTCACCAGTACTCACTTACACTCGGGTGTTCTACATACCACACATGCCTAAATCACTACTTAGGGTGAATACAGGACTTTTCATCTTCACAGTCCATTTAGAAATATTCCTTGGCATATCCCATGTCCCACACGTAGAGAGGGTGGCCTTTATAGGACTCCTCCAATACCTCATTCTGCTCCTTTGGTAGCACTTAAAGTATTACCCTGCTGCTGTGGTCTAAGTCATCATGTGATGCTGTAAAAGTATGTTTGGCATGCTGGAGACATTGTCTATCTCAGATCACACCTATAGGGTAGTACAGCTGAGTGCTGGATACCTGGAGATGAGGCTGCCTTCAAGACATGCTGGAGAGGAAATGGCTTTTCCCAGTGGGACTCTACGTTGGCCTATGCTGATGAATCAATCAAAGACAAAGTAGCAAGATCTCAATTAGGCAGAGTCAGTACACTCAGAAGGCTCAGCTTCCACTCTAGAAATATTATTAGTTAAACCCTCTATCGCCTCCTTTACCTAACAAGATTCTTGACTTTGCCACAGACTTCAATCCTTTGAGGGGATGGGAAATAAACTAAAATGATCACCTATGTAATAAGGAAAAGACTTTGTGCCTTTTTCTTTGTCAGTTTCTTTATATCTTGGATTTGCTTGCATCAACCTATGAAATGTATGCCTACAGCTGGCCCATCCCATTGCATAAGTCTAAAACTTTCTCCTAGCTGACATTTTCAGCAATTATTTCTAAGTCAGGGATGTGTTGACATGTCAACTTGGGATGTCTGTTTTCAATTTGTTCTTAGAAATGCATGAAAATTGTTCAGTTATGCTGGAGACGCAAGAACAGACCTGGTCCATGAGGATAACTTTTTTTTCCTGTAAAATCATGGTTTTGATTTTTCCAAGCTAGAGCTTCACTGTGCTCTGATGAAACTGCCATAAGATCAGGATTCCAAAAAACCGTTTTCTCAAAAACATTTGGCTCTTTGGTATATGTACCATACATTTTATAAGTGAGAATTTGAGATCAAATCACTGTTAGACATAGTAATTTGAAGCAATTAATTCAGTTAGTTGTGATTATTAGATGAATGAACAGATAGTATCCCTGTTTTCTTTATCCTAAATAAAATTTACCTATCCTAAACCAAATGTAAATCAGTGTTCTCAGTCTCTCCGTTTTTCTAGGACAGCTTTGTCTTTCATATTTAAATAACATAATCCAAGGCCTGATACTGTCTACATTAGAAGAATCTCCAATTTTCCATATATTTCTGAGAAGCCTTTGGAAATGTTATATGTCTCACAAATCTGAGTTGGGCCTCTCTCTCTCATTTCAGGTCACTGCCTTCAGATTCTCCACTACCACTTCTAAAGACTATTTTTTTAAACCAGGGCACCTGCTGGTGCTGCTCTCTCTTTACCCCAAGGAAGAGAAGGATCACTTTATTTCCTGGAACACAGTTCAGACAAAGCACTCAATTTTACTATGGCTTGAGCATGATAAAAACAGGATAACAAGGCAGAACAAGAAAATCTAGAGATGAATCCTAAATATTTCTCTCCATGAGTACACATCATTTCTCCTTGCATGATATCCCTTATGCTCATCACTGTTTCTAGCGGTTAATGTTTTCCTTTTTTTCTTACATCACTTTCGTATGACTCTAAGACTTCAGCCTTCATTTTGGACCCCATCTAAAAATTTTTAAAAATATAAAATTGGTTAACAACATCATCAGCCCTGAGAAATAGTTTTTGCTTTATTGGTTTGAAAACTGTACATTCCAAGCTGTGTCCAAATCCTCCATATTACTATTCTGGTTCCAAACTTTCCTTAGAACATTAAGTGAGAACCTTTCTATATTTAAGTGTGCAGTGAAGGTGCACCCAAAAGCCACCAGTAGGACATCACATCTTACTCTATTGTTACAGCTTCTATCAAGATGTTCCCAGGGCCTGTGGTTTAGCTCAGTGGTTCTACCACCTGCCTTGCAAGTGCAAGGTCCTGAGTTCCACCCTCAGCACCAAAAAAAAAAAAAAAAAAAAAAAAAAAATCTGTTCCCCTAGAACCTCACGAGCTCATATATAGGGCTTTGGAAAGGTGATTGGCTTATGGGGGCTTATTGCTGATTTGGTGTTAGTAGAAGTCCGGTTGGAAGAGGGGCTTTCCCTGGAGGAATGGCTTAGAAAGATTTATCGCCTTCCCAAGCTCCTTCCTTCACCCTTTCTGTATTTCCTAGACACCTTGATGAGAGCAGCTTTTCTACTGCCATGCCTCTCGGGTATGCTACCTTGCCTTGGAGCCATTGGATTATGAACTGAAATCTCTACAAACTCTGAGCCGAAATAAACCTCTCCTCCTTTAAGTTGTGGGTGTTGGGTATTGTGTTTCAGTGTGGAGGAAAGTGACTAAGATACTGTAACTTCCTTCTCCTAACCCTCAAAAGACTCATGCACACCTCTTAATGCAAAATGCTTTGGTTTGTATCTAGATGTACCCCCAAAGCTTCATATGATCATGGGCAGGGATTTTGGACGATTATTGGTTTATGGGGGTATATAGCTGACTTGCTTTTAGTAGTGAGATCTGGTTCAAAGAGGCAGGTCAGTGTGGAGCAGCCTTGACCTTCAAGGGTTTGTCTCCCTCCCCAGATCCTCCTTTGATTCCTTCTGCTTCCTGGATGCGCCAAGCCATCCTTCCTCAGAGCTAGTTCACAATGGAATGAAACCCCTATAAACTGTGAGCCAATGTAAACCTCTCCTCCTATAATGCAAAAATTATCATTATTATTATTCTTGTTATTGTTTACTTGTAAGGTGCTTGTTTTGTTAAAAATTGTTATATATTTTCTATCGTATAGAATAATAATTAGGAATATATGTTTGTAGAAAGAAAGTCTACTGAAAATATCATTCAGTCACAAGTATCAGCCTCTGTAAACTATGGATTGCATATTATTAAAATGGAGATTACTGTAATGCTGAAAAGATGTAAATAAGTTACTTTGCACTTTGTACACACAATACACATCAGTTGTTATTATTGCAAAAAAATTCAGAAAATTTGAAGGACATAAAATTAGTCTTTATCCCACCTTTAAAAGTAACTGCAATTAAATATTTTCCAGAATGAATGTTTGTGTTACTGTTGCAATAATACAGATTGATGTGACACCAAATACTGTTTTTTTATTAAAGATTGCACACATACATAACAAGAAATGAAGATATTATATAAAAATGTCAAATATACATATATATGACAGCAAAAAAAGATATGAAATAAACAACAATTTATGCAACACAGACTGATAATCCAAATACATTATTAGTTTGATATGATCTTCAAACATTATATGTTCTTTCTCATTTTCTTCTTGTATATTTTTAAAATATTATATTATAAATAAACAAAGTTACATATTATAGCTGAGAAACTGTCTTCAAAATTTTATGATTTATAAACTCCTTGCTTTTGTTAATTTGATAAATATCATATGCTTGTTGATTGTATCACTTACATTTTCTAACAAAGCTTCCCACAGAAAAAAATATACTTATATTTGAATTCCAAAAATAACTAAAAGTGTTCACATTTTTAAGGTCAGACTTTTCTGTTTCTATTTTATTATATCCCATACTTATTTTTATTTTATATTTGTAATCATAATGATAGAATTTAACACCAATGCATATGTAATATTTTTCCCAAACAAATGACTATGAATTAAATCAAGCATCTAATTTAGAGAAATCATAAGGTTGGCAGAGAAACTATCGATTTGCCAAATGTGCAAAATCCTACCACATTCATGCCCATGTTTCTCATTTAATAGTGCACACATATGTGTAAAACATACCCCCCACACATATGCACAATGCATATTTTCTACAATACAATATATACTTAGGTATAATGAAACAGTGCAGTGATGTGTGGAATGTTTGTGATTTATGTGATTTGAGAAAAACAGATATCATCTTTGAGGCAGTTAGAGAATTTGTAATATATACCAGATACTGAATGATATTAATGATTTATTATTCATTTATTTAAGTATAGTTATGATAAAATTTACTTAAAAATTAATATTCATTATCAGTAGAAAATAGTTACAAAGATATATTAATAACATAACAAAATTTGTCTTAACAAATTTCCAACCAAACAAGCTGTAGTGACAGAAAAGGAAGTTTGCAGAAGGCAGAAATGAGAGAGGAGAATGACGGATGGACCTTAATGCTTTTCATACTACTCACATATACAGATTTCATAAATTTTCAAATAAAAAAGCAAAGAAAATGAGAAGCAAAATAACTCATCAATTTGGTAGACCAAAATATAAAGACAAAGATTAACGTGTTTATAAACTTTTAAAATATGAAATGTAAAGCCTGAGATTTAGTTCAATAGTGCTGCACCTGCCTAGCCAGAGCAATGTGCTGAGTTTAATCCCCAGCACCAGGGAAAGAAAAAGAAAAAAAAGAAGAAAAGAGAAAAGGAGCATATGTGCTTTCTAACATACTCAATAGATTGAAAATAAATTATTTGTTATCTCTTCCTCTTGAATTGTTCTCTTCACAAAGATGTAGTGGCCTTCTTTGTCTCTTTTAATCAGTTTGGTTTGAAATTTACTTTGTCTGTGAATAACTTTGCTACCCCAGCTATTCTCTGGACTTCTGTTGCATGAAGAAGTTTTCCATCCTCTCACTTTCAGTCTATGGGCTTCTTTTCACACTAGATGTGTCTTGCATACAACATATTATTGGATTTTGCTTCTTAATCCATTCTGCCAGTCTATTTCTCTTGATTGGTGAGTTGAGGCCATTGATATTGATGATTATAATTGATATGTACTAACTTTTTTTTTGTCACGGTTTTTTTGCCTTCCCCTTTTAGTTTCTCACATTGCCTATTTGATTTTCTCTGTTGGACCTCATTGTGTTGTTACCTTCATTGTCTTTTTCTAGGATATTGTTTAGAATTCCTTGTAGTGCTGGTTTGGTATTCATGAAGTTTCTCAGGTGTTCCTTATCATGGAAGTATCTTTTTTCCCCCATCCATTTTGAAAGAAAGTTTTGCAGGATATATCAGTCTAGGTTGCAGATTGTTTTCTTTTAGTACTTGAAATGTCTCATTCCAGGCTCTCCTTAACCTAAGGGTTTGTGTTGAAAAGTCTGCTCTGATTCTGATGGGCTTTCCTTTGCATGTGATTTGTTTCTTATCTCTTACTGTTTGTAGTATTTTGTTCTTCTGTTGGGTTTCTGGGATTTTGATTATTATATGTCTAGGTGTAGATTTTTTTTTTATCATGGTTAGTTGGAGTCCTATATGCCTCACTTATCTGTATGTCAAATTCTTCCCCACTGTTTGGAAAGTTTTCTATAATTAATTCTGTGAACAGCTTTTTTAAAGTCATTTGCATTTTCTCTTGCTACTTTTTGGATTCCTATCAGTCTTATGTTATTTTCTTTGCATCATCTAAGAGTTGTTGGATCAATTGCTCATGATCCCCTACTGTTTTTAAGAGACCTCTCTTTTCACAATCATTGACTGCAATTTTATCTTCTATATCTGAGTTTCTATCTTCAGACTCTTTTATTCTATTGTGAACACTCTTGCAGGAGTTTTTAATCTGTATATCTGCTCAAATCTGCCCTATGGATTCCATTTCTTTCTTATATTGGGGATTTATTGTTTCCAATTCTTTCTTATGTTGAGCATTCATGGCTTCTATCATGGTTCTGAGCTCATCTATTTTCCTCTCAGTTTCTGTTCTAGCGTCTCAAATTATGATTTTCATTTTGCTCATTCTCTCTATGATTATCTGGGAAATTACCTCTGTTAATTTTCTCTAGAGCCTGATTGATCTGTTTTGTTACTTCCTGTGCTTTGAGTTCAGGGTGTCCTGATGGTTCACTGTAAGACTTTTCAACCTCATTTGCCCCACTGTTTGCCATTGGTGAACTGGAAGTCCATCCCTGTATCTTGCTTAAGTGTTTTCTCATTATTACTATTGTTGTTGGGTTGTCCTTAGTTTAACCTTTAGGTTATTACTTAAATCTTCCTGATATAGTTGGGCATCAGCCTATGGGTCTCTAATGACATCTACACATTCTCATTTTCATAATACCAAAGAAAACAGCTCATTGAATCAATCACAATCCTTTATCCTAATTGATAGAATCAGCACCACAGTATGATCAAGCACAACTTGCAAATTGACCACTTGTGGTAGTCATCAGTCTATCACCTTCAAATCATGTGAATTAAATTAAAATCAAGAAGCAATCCAAAAAGTGAATAAACTTTTCAATAAGGATATTTACCATTTAGGATGGAGGCTTAAGACAGAGTTAGGACAAGAGGAGTAGATAAGTAAAAGAATTAGAGAAGGTTTCACATGAAGCCAGAAGATGTAGAATGACCACACAATCCTCAGGAAACTGTTAAATTAAAAAGGGATAAACAGAATAGAAGTATAATAACCCTTGAGTGAGGTAGAATGACATAAGAAAAGAACATAAAGAAAAGAGAAAAAAACAATAAAAGAAGAAATCTGAGTTAGGACAGGAGCAGAAACAAAAAGGGAGATAAGGGATAATATGGTGGAGCAAGAGACTGAGTTGGAGAAAGAGGAGAGAAAAAAAATTTTTTGCAGAGTGGAATGTAAACAAGAAAGAAAAAAAATGAGTTTGAAGGGCCTCTTTCAGACTATATCACTGCTGTCATAATATACAACATGCACTGCCATGTGCAGAAACAAGTCCCCTAATCTCAGCTAGCTGGCAGCAGAACCCCATGACACAGACTGACCTCGGGGTGCAAAGCCCAGATTGAGTTCCCCCTGAAGTTGAACTCCACTCAGTTCTACTATAGGTTTCCCCCGCCCCTTCTTTAAAGATGTTCAAAGTTGGGAGCACCGGAAAATACTCTTTATGACCACCTCTGCCTCTATGATGTAGGTCTAAAGACTAGCACAATCAGGAGGTCTGGTGTTGAGGGGGTCCAGGGGCAGCCACGCAGCTACCTTCCTGGCACTATAGATGGCGGCTGTGCTGGTAGGGGAGGACACAGCCTAGCAGGCCCTCTGGCTCTCCCAAATACAGTTTTTGAGATAGTTAACTGGACTGTATATTGGACACATTTTATGACAAAAAGTGTGGGTAAAAGGAATTGTTTTAACACCTGCATTTTATTTCATTGTACAATGATGGCAGTATTTACTAATTATCTATATTACTTCTGACTTTTACAGTTTTATTCTGTACTATAGTCTCTCTTTCCATATCACAGTCCTGAGGATTGAACCCAGGTAGCCCTGCCCTATATATCAGCCTTTTCATTTTTTTATATTGAGATAGAGCCTTGATAAGTTGTCCAGGCTTGCCTTAAAATTTTGATCCTTCTGCCTGAGCCTCCTGAGTAATTGGCAGTGCACTCAATACACTATTTTTCAATGGGCACACAAAGATATTTGCCTCATGCATACATGTTTTGTCATGTGACCTGTAGTTTATAGTAAGGTTACTAATAAGTGAATGGCCACACTGCTTTACATATCTGGTAACTAGGATTAAGTGGCCCTCCAGGATTTACAGCTTCTGTATTCTGTACGTGTTAAAATCCACTTGAGGCAGGATGGTGACTGAGCACATGGGTCTTCAAACACTAATGTCCAGTTCTTTCTATTGCACACCATTTCTTTCTGTGTGTCTTGGCCCAGCTAGAGATTTTGCCTCAATTGGCAGGTATTTAGCCAAGTCAGATTTCCTACCAGATACAAGATCGTAGGCAAATCTCTATCTTAAAATTTCTTGGTCTCAGTCCTTTCAAATGTAAAATAGAGACAAAGCACACACTTTGGGTGAGCAATTTAAGAGGTGATATAATAAAGTATATAATATTTAATTCATCTAAGCACTTAGTAACCATATGCTCTATTCTTTCATCCTTTCAAAAATAGCAAGTTTCTATGCTACGTAAAAAGCAGACCATGAAAATATTACTTGATATTTTGAAAATTTTTATTCCACAAAACGATGTCGGGAAAAATGGATCAAAAAAGAAGATGAGATGGAGAAGCAGGTAAGAAGTAGAGGAGAAAGAAGGGGAGTTGGATGGATTTGGAAAATAGGCATAAATAGAGCCAAGTCCCACTCTTGTTTCTAACTGTGAATTGAAATTACAAGGTAATTTCCTTGATCATCAATTTCTTCCTCAATACCGTGCAGTTAAAATCTTCTATTTCTGGATATTATTGTGAAGATTTTTTGATGGAAGGGAGAATATAGGTGGCATTCTTTTGAATAAACATTAAATGCCCAATAAAAAGTCACTCATCTACTATTGCCATCATTATTTCCTCTGTTGACATTACCATTTTATCATTATGTCAATCGTTAATATCACTCAACATTACATCTTGTGATTATCTCTGAGTAAATCCCCTGGCTTACCACAAGAAATTGAGTGTAACTTCCCAGGATCCACTTGAGGACCATTTATCCATTCATTTTTAGGGAAGACTACAACCCTACAACCACACATTGATTTACATGGTAGCCAATCTCAGATCCATACCAATGAACAGTAATATATCCATTAATATGTGTTACTTGTATTTATTAGCAAAAAAATACATGCTTGTTATCAGTGTCTTAGGAGTCAGAATGCACTCAACATGAAAATACGGCCTCTTTTTATCTCATCATTCTTCACTTAATATATATATATATACATACATATATATATATATACATACATATATATATATATATATATATATACCTGTATCTATAGCTATTTTCTGTCCATCCACATCTTTATCTTCATATATGTTAATGTCTGTATCTTTTTAAATTTCCTGGTTCAGTTTCCATTTTTTATCTTAAAACCAGAAAATGCAGCTGTAGACCTACTTCCCTGGCTAGAGGATCTAATGATGAAAGGGATCAGGGCTTGTGACAGCTGCACCCTAATAGAACTTACAGAGATGAAGATGAATTAAGAGGGCCCTTTGCATTCCCCCTGGCTTCAATTCCTCCTACCACAAAGAACAGGAACAATGGAGGTGGAAAGTATGTCATGGAGATGCTAGGTGTAGATTTGCCCAGGGAGTGCAGCTCTTCCAGGCTGTGGTCATCCTTTCCTGCACAGGTCCCCACAGAGAAGCCAAGTTCAAAGCCCAAAGGAAAGTCTGTAGTACCTTCTCATGGAAAGAGCCCTATCTAATAAAGGAGAACTCCTCCTAAACCATTCCCCCTAAAACTCTCCAAAAGTGTCAAAACCCTAAGTTAACTTTGTAAGTGAGAGCTACTCTGGGGTCATCTGAGCAGTACTTGAGTCTGATAAGTTAAACAGAAGACCCTAAACTGATTTAGATTCCTGTTGATACAACAACCCAGAGCTGTATTGTGAGAGACGTGAGCTTTATTCATTTTTTTGTCTGCTTTACCTTTTATTTCTTTCCCCTCTGTTGTCAAGCTGTCAAGTCTTCTATTGACATTTTCAATGCTTCTGACTACTTCTCTTCCTTTTCCAAATCACTCATATTTACTTTACTGGGCAATGAAAAAAAAAAGTGAGGAAACAAGCTTTCTAAGTGTTCTTAATAAGATTTTATGAGACCAGTGGGAGAGCCAACTTCTTAAATTGTACTGACAAATATTCATCAAGCTTCCTCCATACAAAACCTTTGGATGAACCAAGGCTCTGGCTTGTCCTAGGTAATAAAGTGCCATTGTTTGGGGGCTGTGACATTTGAAAAGTACATTTGTATTTTCAGGTGCCTTTAAAAATGTCTGCACTTCAGCTAAATAGTGAGTAGTCCATACTGTTAACTTTGAAACTCTACAGACTTAATTAATAACTAAACCACCCTGCCTAAAATCATGTGGATTTCCAGGTCTCCCCCAAAACAGACACAGAATCTTTTGTTTTGATCCTAAATTTTAGATAAGCAAGGTTGGAGTACTTGTCCACAATCAAGAACATTATGGACTAAAGCTCACAAGTTGGAAATCATTTCAAATCCTTTAACATATCTAGAATTAACTCTTAAGTCAAAGCCAAGACACGAAGTCTTTGTTGAAGGATAAAAAAAGTGATCATTTGTAGATCTCACTTATTGCCACACCCGATAGCCTATATTAGAAAGAAAACAGACCTGGGAATCAGATTTGGATCTAGTCTGAAATCAGCAATGCACTCATAAGCAAGATTGCAGAATTCTGTATCTTTTTCTTTATAAAGATGATCATGTCTGACTCACATGTTGCAAAGATGACATATTTTACTCATACTATTATTGGAGACAGTAAAAAAGATCAGTGGTTTCTTGGTGTTGGGGAGAGTAAGAGAAGGATAAAGAAACAGAAATAGAACAGAGAGAATTTTTAGGTCAGTGAGACTATTCTGTATAGTATTATGGTGATGGATACACATGATTACATTTTTGTCCAAATCCACAGGACACAAACTTTGGGTAATAAATATGTGTCAACATCCATCAACTGTAACAAATAAAGTGACAAATGCACCTATGGTGAAGGATGCTAAAATCAGGGGAAGCTGTGGACAAGGGGAAAGTCTGTGTGGGAAATCTCTGCACCATTCTTTCAATTTTGTTCTGAGCTTCAGTGTACTCTAAAACAATTAAATCTTTAAAAATTTTAAGCACTTATGAAGCAGAATTTATTACCAAGCTCCCCCACCAGCCATGCACCTAATGAGAAAAGACAATCCTTTCCTCTATTGCAGCAGAGTCCTGCCTGCTACCTACATATCTCCTTCCCCATAAGAGGCATTAGTAAAAACCCAAAGATAACAGAGATAGAAAAAAGCTGTCTGTGTAGGCGTGTAGGCTGTCTCCCTAGCCCCAGGACTCACCTCATTCCTTCCACAATTAGGATAGTTAGGAAAGGCAATTCCCAGAAAGACCACAATTGCTCAGAACCTCCCTGGGAACCTCAGTGTGTGTCTCCTGCTGGCCCCACGCTGGCCTAAGGTCACATGCAGGGAAGAACACCAGCTACATCCGACTCCCGGCAAGAATTTCAATGATGCTTGCTAAAGACAAACAGATGTGAGCTTTCTCCTCTTGCAAAGTCTGAGGCCAGACACTAATCCTCTAAGACGTGGGGGTGGGGGGAGTGTGCTCTCTCAATGGTTCTAACAAGTACCCAATAGTCCCCTGGACAGGGTCGATCACAAACCAAGGGCTTTGTTTTCATTTTGGATATATATAGAGAGATGAGGATGTTTAAGGGCCTAGAACAGAAAAATCTAAGAAAAATCTTGGCTCTGAAGCTTCTGACTTATGATTCTTTTACAAATGTATTTTCTTTAATTTTAAAAGAGAGAGAGACATCTTTTGAAAGATTTAAGGAAATAATGTAAGATACACATGACAGAAAGTACATGTTTGTAATTCATTAGCTTTTACTTTTCTTGCCTAGCAGATCTCCATTTCCTGAACAATCTGGTAAAAGATAAAATAGTTGGGGCAAGGGCTTCTAATAATTATGCCACAAAGGGCATAGACAGATGAGGATGATAAACAGCACTTAGTTGTGGGTGTTTTTGCATGACCTGTGACAACAGAGTCACTGATCTACATAACATAGTGTCATTTCTATTCCCTGCTATCCTCTAAGCTCCTATGTTGCCCCACCCTGTGCATGGTGAGAGGGGTGACAGGCTGCATAGTCTGGACAAAGATGCTATTCCCTGGCAGCCACTGTGCCTACACTTACAAGAAAGGAGAGCAGTAAGGGGAGATAGCCGGGGTGTCTCCCTCACTGCAGAATCAACCTCCTCCTCTCATCTGACCCCCTGAAGAAGCTACTTGACATTCAGGGAGGGTTTTTATCCACTCCCTAGTCATAGAGTTTAATCATATGTTGGGGTTGAGGTAAGTGTGACAATTTACTGATCTCTAAATGGCCAAATAATGCTCTGAAGATACTCCTTTGGGCATCAGGAGACCTTTTAGTTGCACCAGAATATCCACAGTGTGATAATGTGAGTTCTCAGGAAGATAAAGTGCTATGTTAAATCTATGCTAGCCATTATTGACATTCATGGACACAAGAGTAAACTGAATTTCAGTTGACTTCAGGAGGGGGCTTTAGAGATTGAAACTGCACCTTGAGATCATAATGTTAAGTAGAAAAAAAAATCAGACAAAAAAGCTTCAATATCACAGTTTCTTCTCACATGAGAAAAGCAAATTATAAATAAAGAGCAAACTAAAAGACAGACAATAGGAAGTGTGGAGATAGCTCTTTCTCAAATGAGGAGATCAAGAGACAGTGGGAAGAAAGAGGGACAAGGGGAAATGGGATTAAAAAGGAATTAAGATGTATTATATATGCGTACCAACTCCTCACAAGGAGTGTAATCATTATGTACTGCAAAGAGGTACAATAAATAAATAAGCACATGTTTTACCCATTCTCTGTTTACCCACATCCCCTAGAAGAGAATAAATTTACTCAAACTCCACCCTAACACTTGAATGACAACCATTCACAAGGAGGACTACAGGAAAGGATATTGGTGAAAAGTATATGATCACTTGACATAAGCAAATAAGGGTGATTTGTAACTGAACAGATAAGTATGGATTATTTGCTGCTACTAAAGACCCAATGAGTCCCTAAAAATGCTTGAAAACCGTATTCTTTCAAAAAAGGTTATTTTTTCTATACAACTCTATTAGTACTGCTTGCTTTTTTTTTTTCTTTTCCTTTTTTGTTGGAAAAACATTCTTATTGCCATGAAGGGGCCAATATAAACCACATCCTGCCCAAGTTATCATCCATGTTTTCTTTTATGAACTTGGAGTTAGGAAATTTTCCTGAGTAGACTGACAAATTTCCTCTTTTATTCTTTCTTTATGGAGGGTTTGTTCACCTTTTTCAATTCTGTTAATAAGACACCATCCCTTATGCAGTTGTTCTTATTAAGGAGAGATTAAAAACCCTAAGGAAAGTCTCACAAATGGATTTCCAGAGGCTATTTATAAAGCTCGGCTTCTAAAGAGTTGACTGAATAGGAAAGCTGGCACCTTGCCCTATAAATGAAGTAAGATAAACATCATGGGTGAGATGGAAGGAAACTGCCCTCCGTGACCAAGTTCTAGCATGCATATCCCTTGTAGCTATTCCAAAGCTCCGAGTACATCTTCAAAGAAAGACTCTTAAATAAATGTATTCCTATCTGTGATGCTTCATTTCTGGTTTCTCTCTGGAACCCTTGAGCTGGCTACTGAGAGCCCTGGGGAATTACCTCTTGAGCAGTGGACAATCTGATTCGGGGGTTTCCATGTTACCACAGTGATGTCTGCACAACAGTAAGTGATTTGCTGAAAAGCATGCTCTTTTCCTGTTGTCTTCACCCTTTTGGATTCCCAGTCTGAACTACCGTGTAGGAACAAGCAGAGGTCACTCCTTCAACTCCCTCCAGCACTGCCCCTAGCTCACAAGCTCCAATTTCCCTACCTGTGCACCTGACCTGATAAGAATTCACTGCAGCCCCTATATATTGAGCTCCCACCTCTGACCAGTCCCTGTAGCATCATTTATTCCCCATGTACTATAGGAAGTACATTGTATTATTACCACTTAACATGGACTGAAACTGAGAGTTGAAGAGTTTAGGAGGCTTGTTCTTTATCAGTTCATCAGTTGACATCCTCCCAGGATGTTTCCATAACTTACTTACTGTGAATTGCATCCCAGTCATACCTGTTGTCCAAAAACATGGTTCTGTAAATACCTCCAAAAAAAAAAAAGAGAGAGAGAAATTCAAGAGACTTACTAGAGACTGCACAGTGAGGCAGAGTGACTGCCTGGCAATAACAATATTTTCCTTTCTATCTTCTTTATGAATGTGCTTCTCCCACTATCAAAAAGTTCTCAAAACACTTTGATGAACCTGCAATTTCACAACAGAATGTGACCTTGAGCAACTGGCTTTTTTTTTTTTTTCTCTTCGAATCTTAGTTTCCCATCCTTTAAATAACATGATGAGGTTAAGTTTTGTCCATGTTCCAATTTCCTTGGGTTCTAAAGATGTAAATGATGGTAATTGAGGCTGAAGCACTTTGAAGTGTAAATGCTCACATATCTGAAGTTATTAAATCTGCTGAAAACTAGCCAATGATAATGCTGTGTGTCTCAGGAGGAGAGACTGGGGACATTTCAGCCTAGAGATCAAGAGAAAAAAGGCTAGATGCAGAATCTGGCCACTAAACATTTTGACTTTTGCCAAAATAAAAAGATGATTGGATGTTAAAAGCATTGTGGTATGGGCTGGAATTAGGGAGAGCTTAGTTCACATTCTGTCTCTGTCATTTCCTTATTGT
This sequence comes from Fukomys damarensis, assembly GCF_012274545.1. NCBI lineage: Eukaryota > Metazoa > Chordata > Mammalia > Rodentia > Bathyergidae > Fukomys > Fukomys damarensis. Next base: position 31,368,501 of record NW_022900948.1, on the reverse strand, counting down.
ATGATGGTAGAGATGTCACCAAAAGCCTTAAGGAGAAGCCCTACCTTCTGTAGAGGTGTTAATAAGTGTTCCCTTCTATGACTATTTAGAAATGGTTTATGTCTGACTAGCCCATCACAACCTGTGCATGCAAAAGTTCTTTACTAGATACCCACAAGCTCCCTCCCTTCTTCTCAGCCATAAAGAGTTGACTTATGGAAATAACTCTAGACAACAAAAATAGTCAGAAAATATGGGAAATGATCAATACTTTTTTCCCTAAACAGACTGACCATTAAAAGTCAAATTAAAAGAAAGCAGAATCTCTCCTCCTTTGCACTTACTCTTATAAGCCAGTAAGATCCAGGAAGTGATGCCCATTTCATTTTAAACACTTATTTATTCTTGAGCTTCTCTGTTTGGACTGATTATTTGAAAGCTCCAATTAAATTTACTACTTTCTCTTCTGAAACAGATTTGTCTTTGGATAACCTTGAATAAGGATGACAAAGATGTATTCAAAAGCCCTGTTTCACTTTCTAAAGCAATGGCCCCAGATGGGACAGTTGCTTTGACTTTTATTTGAGTCCATGTCTCTAGGCACAGAGGGAACGCACACCCAGAAATGTGTTTTCCCAGCATGCTGTGCTCCAAGGTCAGGCCCTCTCCATTATTAGTCATTCTTAACTTAGAAGATCAAAACTAAAGAAGCATAAAAACTAAAAATAGATTATTTGTCACCCAGTAAGCAACAATAAAACGTTAACTTCATGGAAAGATGAGTTAAGCCAAGCCCCTTTTCTCTTAATTTCCCCTGTTGCACAAGTTCCCATATTTGTCCTCCTACAAATTGCCCTGATGCTGGGAACCAAATTCTGCCCTTCATTCCTGTCTTAGGAGCCCAGTGGGTCCTTTCTCACAATACAGGATAATTATAGGTTCTTTGTGAGGACTTAAATTGCTCTTGAGTTGAGCTAGTTCCATGAATCTGAGTGGACAAAGACTACCAACATCTACCCACAGCTGCCTTAATGCTCAGCCAGTTCCTTTGCTGGTCGAATTTCCAGCCCTCAACCCCAAGGTCACTCCCACTGACTTGCAGGGTAGCAGCAAACTGCAGTCTTGTATTCTGAGGATTCACTTTCTGGAGAAGATGCAACTTTGTTTTGGTTCATCCTTTCAAAAGATTGTCTCAGCTTGTCCAGGGGTTGTTCTCTACCACCACAACCACACCCTATGTATGTACTGCCACTAACTCTTGGTGTTTTTGCCTTGTGTTATACTCAGTGATATAAACACATATAATAAAAACGCTAACAAGAACACTCAAAACAAAATTAATTGTAGCACAATAAAGTCATACTCCTATGTAGCATAATAACACTAATAAAAACAGTCAGAGTAACAATTACCATTATTGAAAATTTAATGTGTGTTTAACACCTTGCCGTACTATTTTATTGCACCATATTTAGGTAGCTATGTACGGATCATGTAATCTTTATTTAGTGCACAAAGAAACTAAGTTTCCAAAAGGTTAGATGATTCATCTGTGACACATGGCTAATAAAGGCCAGGATCAGGATGGATCCCTAGGCTTTGAAAGTTCCTGTTTTATCTTATCGTACACATGGTCATGGAAATCATCCATGTGCAGAGGGTTGAATCTTGTTCTCTGGCTTGATAGAAAAATTAGAGAAAGGAGAGATTTGGGTTATATGTACCACTTCTACTTGGTTTGAGAATCTAACTTTTACTTTTAATTAAGCACACTTGAATCATCCTGTTATGAACAGTCCTGGCTGAATGGACCAGCATCTGGATACAATTTGAACTAATTAAAACTGTGACATTTTTATACATATTAAGAAAATATATTCATAGAGGTATGATACAGTACTGTCCTACATCGATAATACTAGATTCAGTTTTGGTTTGAAATTTACTTTGTCTGCAAATAAGATTGCTACCCCTGTTTTTTTCTGGGCTCCTGTCACATAGAGAATTGTTTTCTATCTTTTCACTTTCAGTCTATGGGCTTCTTTTTGCACTAGGTGTGTTTCTTCTATACAACATATTATTGGATTTTGCTTCTTATTCCATTTTGCCAGTCTATTTCTCTTGATTGGTGAGTTGAGGCCATTGACATTGATGATTATAACTGATATGTACTGACTTATTATTGACATGTTATTGGCCTTTTGTTAACTCTTTTTACTTTTTCACCTTCTCCTTTTAATTTCTTGCCTTGCCTATTTGATTTGCTCTGTTGGGCCTCATGGTGTTGTTGCCTTCATTGTCTTTTTCTAGGATCTTGTTTAGAATTGCTTGTAATGCTGGTTTGGTATTCATGTAGTTTCTCAGGTGTTCTTTGTCGTGGAAGTGTCTTATTTCCCATATGAATGTAAAATATCTAGTACCTGCTTTATGATACATAGTAGGGACCGTGCTTTATCAGAGCTACATTTAATGGTATTGCTGTAGAATGTTCTCTTTCCAGATGATGATTAAGAGGCTAACAGAAAACATAGTGCCAGGTACCACAACAGCAACAGAACTTTGCTGTTGTCTGGATATTATTCTTTTCTTTG
>NW_022900948.1:31328887-31365635 GCF_012274545.1 Fukomys damarensis | reverse complement strand
TTGACTTGGCATTGTACAGAAATGGACAACCATGTTGGTCTAGAAATGTTAATTTTTTTTCCATGTGTATAGGGGTAACACATTGTACTAAATATGTAAGGTCATATCTACATGGGTTTGATTACAGAAACTAATAAAGTATTCTCTAAATAATGAAAAAAAGAATAAGAAGACTATAAGAGCGAGAAGCAATTTAAATATGTTCAGGAACCATTTTCATCTCCAGAATTAAGGATTATTTTAATGTTACATCATTGCCTTTTCTCTTTTACATTCCTTTTTAGTTTTAGTTTAGGGTTCCCTATTTTTAATGTTCATACAGAGATTTCTTTAACTGAAATACTGAATAGTTCCTCTGGTGTGAAAAACTATAATAGTACACAGGATCCTAATGAGATAATTAATAATGTGAAATAGGAAGTAAAGGGCTAAAGGTGTAAGGAAAGTGGGAAGGGTAGGGAAAGGTAATAAGGGAGAGGGAAAAAAATATGAGAAACTGAAAAAATGGAAATAAAGTGTTTGTAAATGGGGAGGGGAGGAGGGGGTGAAGGGAGGGCAGGGAAAAGGGGAAAAATGAGAATCAAGACCTATTATGTAAAGGTACAGAATCCCAATGATGAATGTAATTGTATTGTATACCTAGATTGTACCAATAAACTCAAAAAAAAGAAAAAAAAAGAAAAAAGAAAAGAAAATACAAGGGCATGCGCATGACGTTTCAATCTCATCTTTGTCAAGGGAGTCCACGATTGTAAGGAAGGGAAAGAGTGAGGGAAGGAGGAAGATAGAAACAAAGGAAGGAAAGAGTAGCACTTATTTTGTAATGGTAATTAGTAATTAATGAAACTTTCTCAAGTACAAACATTGAGCTAAGAGCTCTCTATGCAAGATCTAATCCTTCTAACAGCCTTATTACAAAAGAGAAGACAGTCCTTTTCACTAGGGTAATAAATTTCTGCGGCTCACACAGTTAGCAAGAGGTAGAGGTGGGTCTGAGATCCAGAGCTGGTTGATCCCCAAAACTCTGCACATTATATAACACTACGATAACTCCTAGGGGCAGCCAATATATCACACACTTTATGGTATACTATGTACACTGCTGTAATTTTTAGAACAGTACACAGTGCATGTTCCTTCAAAACACCATTTCATTATTTTATTTACTCGTCTTGACTCTTTAGCACCATATATAAAACCCTGCATAACCTATTCTTTGGCTCCAAACTTGAGTCCTCCCACCTACAGCTCGTTGTCTATCATCTAGCCATGTTGAACTTCTTACACATCATCACATCTCTAGTTCATTGTCACATGGTCTCTATCCTTTGGAACACCTATCCCTGTCCATTCACTAGGCTCATTCACTATATTTTCAAGAGTGGTACTGGGGGTCATCTCATTCAATATTCCTTAGGCTGTTCCCATAGTTTGGCTTTGACACTTCACATCCCAAGCATCTCTCCATCTCCCCACCTTCCCACCACATTACAGTCTTCAGATAGATTGATGTGTCTGTCTTCTCCCCAGAGAAGCCCTTGAGAACTAAGACAATCCAGTACTGCATCTCCACCACTAAACATAATATCTGAGGAGTAGAACATACACCTTCAGAATATTCCTGGAAAAGATGAATGAGCATAGGGCTCACTGAATGAGTGGTTGGATGGAGTGGGTAAAGGAACAAAATCTTATGGAAATGTTAATGATGAGGCAGTATAGCAAGCCACAACCCTGACAGACTAAAGACTACAGAGAAGAAAACACAATAATAAGCAAGATCAGTTAGGAAACAAGAAAAACACTCCCTAGAGAAAACTAGGAAAGAAACTTTGACCCCAGGGCTTATCAAGGCATAGCTCTTTGTATTACAAATAGGGATGTCAGGGCACAGAGAAGGATAATAGCCAAACAACTAGTTAAAACCAAATAAAGAACAGAAGCAGGTCTCCTGGCTCTAAGCCCACAGCTCTCTATTTTTGCTCATCTTGGATTTTATGAAATGGGATGCTGGCCTCTTAAAATATTTGCTCTAATGAGGAACCTGGTGTTGAAGCAGATTCGACTTAATGAGAGGAAGTGTGTAGAATGTCAAAACCAGCATTTTGACCAATAAAAGGCAGCAATGAGAGCTACAGTTAGTTACTCTGGGTTAAAAGGAAGAAGACATAATTCTGTATGGAAGAAGTAACACAGAGGCGCTCCTTCAAAATATGATACAGCATCACAAGATACCCAGAATTCTCCATGACTTCTCTGATGTTTTGGGTGACAGCCATAAGAATTATTGTGTTTCGTTTGTTTGTTTTCTTGTTTAATTAATGTTATTGGTACTTTTAGGTATAAAATGTAATGACATTATTGGGAATTTGCACCTTTACATAATCTATCTTGGTTCTTGTTTTTTTTACCCATTCCCCTGCCATCCCTATTTACAAAGACTTTGTTTCCATTTCTTCATTTTCTCATATTAATTCCATTCCCTTCTTTCCTTTCCCCTATCACTACCACTTTCCTTTCCCCCTTTCCACTTTTTCCTTTCCCCCTTTCCCCTTCTTGCTACTTCACATTATCTATTATACCCTTTAGTCTTCATTTACACTTTCAGTTTCTCATGCCAGAGAATCCATTTGATACTTGCACATGTGTGTCCTATTTAATCAATTTAAGAGTATCACCTCAATATGCATCCATTTTAGCTATAAATGTCTCTAATTTCTCACTTTTAATGGCTGAATAGTACTCCATTTTATTTATTTGTTAATTCACATTTTCTTTATCCAGTCTCCAGTTGAGGGACAATTTGGCTGCTTCCAAGTTTTAGCTACTGCAAATTGTGCCACTGTTAACATGGGTGCACATATATCACTGTGGTATGATTCTTTTAATTCTTTGAGGGTGATACCCAGTAGGGGGATAGCTGGGTCAATGAGACTTCCAATCCTAGTTCTTTGAGGTATCTCCATACTGATTTCCACACTGGTTGCACCATTCTGCACTCCCACCAGCAGTGGAGTAGGGTTCCTCCTTCCCCACACCACCGCCAGAATTTGTTATTGGTTGATTTCATGAGAGCAGCCATTCTTTCTGAGGTGAGGCGGAATCTCAGCGTTGTTTTCACTTGCATCTTTCAAATGACCAGTAATGTTGAACGTTTTTTCATATGTTTATTTGCTATTTCTTCCTCTTTCTCTGAGAAATCTCTGTTCATTTCAGATCCCCATTTTTGGATTGGGTCTTTAAATTTGGGAGGTATAATCTTTTAATATATTCTAGATAGTAAATGTTTGTCTGAGGAACAGCTGATGAAAACTTTTCTTACATTGTGTTTTGACTCTTCACACTATTGAGCATTTCTCTTGCTGTGCAGAAGCTTTTTAATAGAAAGAGATCCCACCTGTTGATTGTTTGTGTTAGTTCACAGGAAACAGGTTTTATTTATAAAATATTTTCCTATGCCAATATCTTCAAGAGATCTACCTAACCTCACTCCCACTGGTTTTTTGTTTCTGTTTTAATATTTAGATCTTTAATCTATTTTTATTTTAATTTAGTGCATGGTAAGAGATATATGTCTAGTTTTAATCTTTGGCAAGTTGAGACCCAGTTTTTCCAGCACCATTTATTAAAGAGGCCATCTTTCCTCCAGTGAGAGTGTTTGGCTTCTTTGTTAAAGTTGAAGTGGCTATTTCTGGAGTTGTTTTTGCATCTTGTAATCTGTTCCACTGGTCTTCAGGTCTGTTTCTTTGCCAGTACCATGCTGTTTTTATCACAGTGGCTTTGTAGTATAGTTTCAAATTGAGGATTGTGGTAACCCCACCTTATCTTTTTTGCCTAGAATTGCTTTGCTGTTCTAGGCCTTTTCTTGTTCCAAATGAATTTTGAGATTTTTATTTTCTCAACATCCATGAAGTATGATACTGGAATTTCAACTGGGGCTGCATTGACTCTATATACCAGCTTTGGAAGTATGGCCATTTTAACTATGTTGGTTCTTCCTACGCAGAAGCAAGGGATGTCTTTCCATTTTCTGGTATCACCTTTGATCTCGTTTTTCAGAGTGCTATAGTTTTTAGAGTAGAGGTCTTTGATTTCTTTTGTTAGGTTGATTCCTAGGTATTTCAATTTTTTGGATGCTATTGTGAAAGGAATTGTTTGCCCCTTTCCTCTCTCAGTGAGTCTGTTTTGTTCAGGAAAGCTATTGATTTTTCTGTGTTGAACTTGTATCCAGCTACTTTACTGAATTTTGTTATCAAGTCTGAAAAAGTCTGGTGGAGTTCTTGGGGTCTTCTATATAAGTATCATGCCATTGGCAAATAATGGCAAGGTGGCTTCTTCATTTCCTATTTTTGTTCCTTTTATTTCTTTCTCTTGTTTAATTGCTGTGGCTGTTTCCAGAACTATATTGAATAGGAGTGGTGATGGTGAACATTCTTGTCTTGTTCCTGATTTTAGTGTGAAGGATTTCAGTTTTTGACCATTTAGTACGATACTGACTATTGGTTTTTCATAGATGGCTTTTATCAGATTGAGGTAGAGACTGTCTATTCCAATTTTTATAGGGTTTTTATCATGAATGTGTGTTGGATTTTGTCAAATGCTTTTTCTGCATCTATTGAGATGATTATATGGTTTTTGTTCTTGGCTCCATTAATACAGTGTATTACATTTAATGATTTGCATATGTTGAACCAACTCTGCCTCCCTGGGATGAATCCCATTTGGTCAGGGTATATGATCTTCTTGATAAGCTGCCTCTTATTTTCCATAATATTATTAAGGATTTTTGTAACTATGTTCATTAGTGAGATTGGCCTATAGTTCTCTTTTTCAGTTGGGTCTTTTTCTTCTCTGGTGATCAAGGTGATGCTTGGTTCCAGGAATGAATTTGTGAGTACTGTTTCCCTTTCAATGTCATTGAAGTGTTTAAATAGTAGAGGCAGTAGTTCCTCTCTAAATGTCTCACAGAATTCAATAGTAAAGCCATCAGAGCCCGGGTTTTTCTTAGTTGGTAAGTTTTTCATTACATTTTAAATTTTATTGCTTGATATTGGGTTGTTTAGAATTTTTAGGTCATCTTCATTCAACTTTGGTAATTCATGTGTATCTAGGAATCTGTCCATGTTTTCTGTATTTTCCATCTTACTGGCATATAGTTCTCATAGTAAGTGTTCATGATTCTTTGGATTTCTGCTAGGTCTACTGTAATTTCACTCTTTTTGTTCCTAATTGCATTAATCTGGGCTTTTTCTTTACTTTTTTGGTAAGGTTTGCTAAGGATTTGTCAATTTTGTTTATTCTCTTGAACAACCAACTGTTTGATTCATTGATTTTGTTGTATCATTCTCTTAGTCTCCATTGACTTAATTTCTGCTCTGATCTCTATAATTTCCTCCCTTGTATGAGCTTTGGGTTTGTCCTGCTCTTCTTTTTCTGGAAACTTGAAATTCAGTGTCAGGTTGTTTAATTGAACTTGTTCTATTGCCCTAATATGAGTATTCATGCTATGAATTTCCCTTATGAGATTGCTTTCCTTGTGTCCCATAGATTCTGGTTTTTGTTTGTTTGTTTGTTTTATTTTTTTGAGGCAAGGTTTCACTACATAGTTGAGACTGACCTGAAACTCACTGTGTAGCCCAGGCTGGTCTCAAACTCACAGCGATCCTCCTGCCTCAGTCTCCCATGTGCTGGGATTACAGGCATGAGCCACCATACCCAGCTCCCATAAATTCTGATATGTTGTATTGTCATTGTCATTTAATTGTAGAAGTGGTCTGATTTCTTTAATTACCTCTGTGACCCTATGGTTATTCAAAAGTGTGTCATTCAATTTCCATGTGTTTATGAAATTCTTGCAGTTTCTTGTGCTATTGCTGTCCAATTTCATTACACTATGGTCTGATAATATATATGGGATGACTTCAATTCATTTGCATTTACTTTAACACGTTCTATGAACTGATATGTGGTTTACTTTGGAGAATAACCTGTGTGCAGCTGAGAAAAAAAATATGTACTCTGATTTTGTGGGTGGAACACTCGGTAGACTTGTATTAGGTCCATTTGTTAGTGGTTCAGTTCTAGTATTTCATTTTTATTTTTTTGTCTCGTTGATCTATCTGTTTATGAGAGTGGGGTATGAGTTTCTTTTTGAATTAATTGTGTTTCTTGTATGCAGCATATCATTGGATCTTACTTCTTCACCCACTTTGCCGGTTTATTTATTTTTTATTTTTTTATTTTTATTTTTTGGTACCAGGAATTGAACTCAGGACCTTGCTTTTGCAAGGCAGGTAGCAGAAACACTGATATAAATCCCCAGGCCTCAGTCTATTTCTTTTGTTTGCTGAATTGAGACCAGTAACAATGAGTGTTTTAACTGATATGTATTGACTTACCATTGTCATGATATTTTCCTATTGTAGGCTCTTTTTATTTTTCCCCCTTTGCAGTTAATTTTCATCTTGCCTGATGGCTTTATTGTATTTTGATTCATGGAGTTGTAGGTCTCTTTGTCTTTCTAGGATATTGTTTAGAGTTTGACTTGTTGGTTCTATATTCATGAAATTCCTCACGTGTTCTCTGTTGAAAGTATATTCGTATTTCTCCATCAATTTTGAAAGATAATTTTACATGGTACATCAATCTGAGTTGTAGGATGTTTTCTTTTAGGGTTTGAAATACTTCACTCCAGGCTCTTCTTGACTTAAAGGTTGTTGTTAAGAAGTTTGCTGTGATTCTGATGGGTTTTCCTTTGTATATGATTTGTTTCTTTTTCTTTGACTTCTTTTAATATATTGCTCTTCTGTTGTATTTCTGAAATCATGACTGTTATATGACCAGGTGTAGATTTTGTTTTGATCATAGCTAATTGTATTCCTATATGTCTTACTTATATGTATGTCAAATTCTTTTCCCCTGTTTAAAGAGTTTTCTGTTATTTCTTTTACGAACAAATTTTTTATCTCATTTGCATTATCTCCTGCTTTATCATTGATAACAATCAATCTTATGATATTCTTTGCATCATCGAGAAGCTACTGGTTGATTTCTCATGGTCCCTTTCTATTTTAAAGAAATCTCTCTTTTCATGATCATTAACTGCAATCCTGCCTTCTATATCTGATATTCTGTCCTCACATTGGCTCATTCTGTTATGTGTACTTTCAGTGGGGGTTTTTAATCTCTTGGATATCTGTTTGAATCTTTATCATGGATTCCATTTCTTGCCTAAGCTGGGCATTCATGGTTTCTATCATGTTCCTGAGACCCTCTATATTATAAAATCTGTATCTGTTCTAGAGTTACTAAGGATATTTTTCATTCTGATCATCATCTCTGTAGTTATCTGGGATATTATTTCTGCTTTGATTTCTTTTTCTAGAGCCTAATTAATTTGTTGGGTTTTTTTTACTTCCCTTATTATCAATTCAGAGAGTCCAGGTGGTTGAGATTTTTGCATCTAACTATTCAACCAAAGACAGATCAAAAATATTGAGAAAAGGTATTCCCATACTGAATATGTGTAGTCTTTTTCATGTCATTGTTCTCTAAACAATACAGTATCCTACTTACTTAGTATTTATACTATATTTATACTATACTGTTAGCCATTGTAACTAATATAGAGATAGTTTAAAGAGTAAGGGAAAATGTGTATCAAGTTATGTGCAAATACTACATTATTTTATACAAGAGACTTGAGCATTCACGGATTTTGATATCTATAAAAAGTCTTGGAAGAAATCTACCCCTAAAAAGGAGGAGTGCAAATAATTTCAGATATGCATAATGCTATGAGTGAAATTAACAAGAAACTTTTGATGTTGGAAAGCTCAGTGAGTTTAGTTTCAAAACAGTAATCTCTGATGTTTACATTTGATAACACTGAGATTGCTTTATAATCCAGGCCCAGGTCTCCAGACTCCTATTCAAGAAACACTACAAACAAAATATTTATTCAGGGACTAACTGCTTTAGTTCTCTATACACTTGTAGCAAATAATTCAGAATGACCTCATTAAACTATAAATCAGTTCTTTGTCACTTGTTCTTTATGACCCTTCACTCATTTCTCTTAGAATGAAATTTGTATTGCTTACACATGATTGGTAAGACCTTTAGTAAACTGTCACCACATATTTTTCTATTTGCATAATGTTCTACTAGTTCCAATCACAATGAATTGTTTCTGCCCCCAAAAAGCTTCATCTAATTCTTTCTTGACTCTGGATGTTTTTATTTGATATTTTCTCTATGTAGAATATTCTTATGCTAACTAGTCATGAGGCTTACTATTATCTTTCAAATCTATAATTAAATACTATGTCCTCAAAGGGGCTTTCTGAGATTATCCTTGCTAAAGTTGTCTTCTGATGTCCACCCCTAAGAAATAATAGTGGAAGCTTGGAAACAACCCAAATGCCCATCAACTGGAAACTGAATAAAGAAGTTTTTTTTTTTAAATAAAATGAAGTACTACTACTCAACCATAAAGTTCAAGAAACTAGACATTTATAGCTAAGTGGATGCACACTGAGGACATACTCTTAAGTTAAATAATAGGACATACATGTATAAATAACATTGTTTCTCTGATATGATAAACCAAAAGTGTAAAGAAGGGTCAAAATGTATAACTGATATTTTGTAATAGGAAGAAAAGATCTAAAGGTGTTGGGAAAATGGGAGGGGTAGGGGAAAGGTAAAAAGGTTAAAAACAAATGAAAAACTAACAGAAAAGGAAAAAATGAAAACAAAGTCTTTGTAAATAGGGAAGGGTAGAGGTGGGAATGGAGGCTAGGGGAACAGGGAAAAAATAAGACTCGAGATATGTCATACAATGGTACAAGATCCCAATGATGAATGTAACTATAGTGTATATCTAAAATGTACCAATAAACATATATATTATATATATGTATTAATATATTATATATATATATTTTTTTTTACTCATATTTGGAAGATGAGGTAGCTAAGGAAAAGAATTAAAAAAATTACTCTTTGTAGTTTCTTCACAATATTCTTTATTATCTGAGTTCACTAGATCTTATTGTAGTCATTGTCTCCAGTAAACAGTATGTAATCTTGAAGGAGAAGGATCTTACCAGGCCTGGTCACAAAACTAAATATCATTTTTCTCACAACAGTAGTTGTCACCTGAAAAGTATTCACAATATTTGGCTTATGGATAAATGTTCACATTTATATAACAGAGACATATAATGAGGACTCTGTAAAACAAAGAAATAAATTAATTATAGTGTCTACCATGATGAATTTTATAGATTCATAGAGAAAGTGATTCTAGTAATTGGTAGTGAGTGAATTTAACTCCAGTGCAACTCAGGCATAACTGGCTTCAGTGGAGGGAGGTAGACAAAAGGATGAGAGGGACTATACATTTACAGGAAGGTCATCTTTGAAGAGAGCCTGGGGGAATGTAATGTCTACTCAATTCAAACACATAAGTGGGAAGAACAGCACAAGTTAGTTGTTATACTGTGAGCTCTATAAGGACAGAAATCATTATGTTGTTCATTATTTTATCTCAAGAGTTGAAAAAGGTACCTGGCACTTAACAGGGATTTGATGAAAGTATGAGGAGTGAATAAAAAAGTACATAAATGAACTTATTGTAATATAGAAATATTTCTAAAATATATTAAAATATTATTGTGTCCATAATTGGAAAGCCAGTTCCCTTTTTCTGTCCACTGCAATAAAAGTCTCTTTCATTTTTAGTAAAGCAAAGCAGTACCCTTGCTCATGACTTGGAACCACTCAAGTTCCAGGATTATTGCTTCAGCAATAAGTTAGCATTAAGGAGGAAGTTAACAACCATTTATCCATGTTCTGTCATCAAAGATGAAATAAAAGCTAAAACCCTGGTTCAGAAGGAGCTCTTATATACCTGGATGTGGCTGTGACTGAAAAGAGAACCAAAGCTTCCCACATAAGAAGGGTAATTATGAAAATGCAGAAAGGCCCTCTCAATTTATGCTCTGTAGACTCAATTTTAACAGTATTTTCAAGGCCTAATTTATGTACTATAAAATTCACTAATCTGAAATGCAAAGTGGATCAATAATTTTAATAAATGTATTGAGCTTTAATTTACATATCATAAAACTCATTCACCTTAAGTGCAAAAATATCAATAATTTTTAGAAAATTTGTAGTTGTGGAACTATGATCACAATCCAATTTTAGATCATTTGTTTTGCCTCAAAATATCTCTCATGACCACTGAGCCCTTTCCCTGTCCTCATCGTCAGACTAAAGCAAGAACTGATCTACTTTCTGTCTCTGTAGATTTAGCTCCTCTGAACATTTTATGTAAATATAATAGTACAAGTCTTTTACACCATTAATGTTTATGTGAAAATCAAGTACTTGTTATTTTGAGGAAGAATTTTCAGTTTTGGAATCACAATCCTCTTCCTGCTTGTCTTTTTTATCCTTCTCACATTTCCTTTTTTTATCCATAAACTGGGATTGATCATACCCCCACATCTGACTGAGCCATTGAACATAGGAATTATCATCAAAATATATGATGAATATTTAAAATTTTGCATTACAATAAAAATACATTGCCATTAATCCCCTCAAAATACTCCCCCTTGCTTCAAACACTCTTACCCCATTTTTCTTGCCACTTTCTGAAGCAGTTTTGGAAGTCCTTTTCCATAAATGCTTATACAAGGTTCGATCTGAGTGCAATCAAATAAAAGGTAGGTTCTTAAAAACATTACAGTTTGTCACCATCCACCTTATTCACCTGATCTGGCATTGTGCAACTTCTGAATCTTCCCTCAAGTCAAAATGACCATGGAAAGTAAATGTGTTTTAATACATTCAAGACATGGAGGCAGCCCCAACAGCACAATTAAAGACACTCATGAAAGAGGACTTCCAGAACTGCCTTAGAAAGTCACAGAAATGATTCAAGTGATGGGGAACATTTGAGGGGGATCAATGACAATGTGTCTTACCGTAAGAAATTTTTTTAAAAATTAAGAAATCACCATATTTTATCATATCTCTTAGTGTGTGGTAAACAGTGCATGCTCAGTAAATCATAACTGATATTATAATCCCAGCACAGGTCAGCAAGGCCAGGTCATAGAAATCAGAAAAGGAATTCCATGAAGAGCTGCACAAGTGACATATTAGAAGGAGAGAAATATTTCCATTTAGGTTGTAGCAGAAAGACACTTGTGTTCATTCCAGGACTTTCTGTTCCCAATTTTTCCTTGAGGGTAGGATATGGACAGATGTGAGTAGCCATCTCATCCATTACTGATTTGTTTCAAATGAAATGATCCTGGAATCTGACTTGATGTGAGAGGGAGCAGAGGGTGTTTTTCTTTTTTACTGAGAATGAAAAGAGACCTTTAATATGAGATCCAAATGACAAGGACAGTGGACTGCTATTCCCATTAAGCAAACGTAGCAATGTTTTCATGTCTGACTATGGTATATCCATTAACAGAAAGGTTTAAAAAATACATTTGTATGTTAAAATTCTAGTGGAAATACAGATTATTTTTTTGCAAGGAAATAATTCCTTCCTCTGTTGAGCTAAAAAGAGAAAATATATAGTCCCTGGCTTGGCAATTCTAGTACTGGCTCTGTCTCTGGAGATGTTGACTTTGAATAAATCAGTTTCCCTATCTAGACTTGAATTTTATTTAGATGTCATAAGCAAAGATGGTCTCACAAGGGCTTTTGCAAAGGCAGGATCTGGTTGTAAGGATATGGCATCATTAAAGTGAAGGCAAGGCTGCTGGAAAAAAAAACTCAGCCACTGAAGTTTGCACCGTATCACGTCTTTCATGGCTCAACAATTTGTGTTAGGTAAAATTTTCTCATAAATCATGAACGTTTACAGACTCTTTAGTTTAGAGTAGGGATGACCAAATTGTCCTGTGGGCCAAGTCTTACTTACCTTTTTTTTTGTAAATAAGGTTTTCTTGGAACACAGTCACACCCATTTGTTTGCATATTGTCTTTCGCAAACCCTAAAATATTTATTTTCTGGCTTTTCAGAGCAAAGTGGTTGACTTATAGACTAAAAAATTGGATTGGTTTCAGGAGCCAACCTAAAAAAATATTGTAACTAGATGCAGCCCCATACCATATACCAACACGTTGTCCAATAATAGACCGTATACAGGATGGTGGTACCAGCAGACTATAAATTTCTACTGATGATGTTATCATCATAACTCCACAGCACAATGTGTTGCACACATTTGTGGTAGTGCTGGATGAACAAACCTACTGCACTGATAGATAAAAGTACAACACAGATAAGTGTTTACACATAATACTGGATCATGATAATAAACAAGTGTTTATGTATTTACTACATTAAAGTTTTTGTTTTAGCATGTACTTCTTTAAATTATTTTTTAAAATTAACTGTAAAATAGCCTCAGGCAAACCTTTCCAGAGGGATCCCAGAAGGGCCCTGGTTGTCATAGGACATAACAGCTCCGTGTGTGTTATTATGGGTGAGTACTGGTTAATATGAGCTGCTTAAGATGAGAGTTAAAAGGAAGACAAGATCTGGAGTTGGCAGACAGTGACACTGGTGACCTTGTCCTTGCAGAGTCCTAGGCTAATGTGTAGTGTCATATTTTTAAACAAACATATTAAACATATTTTTAAAAAGTTTATTACACAAAATATTACAAATAGAAAAAAGCTCATATAAGGATAGGAAGAAAGAAAATAATTGTGTACAGTTATAGAGTGCATTTGTATTTTAAAATAAAGGAGTAAAAAAATTCAAAAGTTAGTTTGTTAAGAAAAAAGTGTTAGTAAGCTAGATTTAATGTATTATTTAAGGAAGAAGAAACATTTTACAAATTTAGTGTTGCCTAAGTGTCCAGAATTCATCAAGTTACAGTAGTAGTGAACAGTGATGTCTAAAACCTTCCCACTCACTCAGCACTGATACAGTGACTTTTCTAAAGCCACTTTGAGGTTTATAAGCTCTCTTCATGGTGAGCGTCTCATACAGGTGTACCAGTTCTATGTTTTAGACCATATTTTACTATACCCCTTCTATGTTTAGCTATGTATATATATGTACATACTTACCATTTTGTTACAATTGTTCATAGCATTCCAAACAGTAACATGCTACACAGGTTTGTGGCCTAAGAGTGATGGAGGATGCTATATAGCCTAGGTGTGTAGTAGGTGACCTCATCTAGGTTTGTGTAAGTTCACTCTATGATGTTCACACAATACTGATGTTACCTACCAATGCATTTCTCAGAACATATCCCCAAAGTTACATAACACATCACTGTAAAATATAGAGTTAAACAGTTTCAGAAAACCCTGAGTAGTGGTTAATATAAATTGCTTAAGATGAGAGTTAAAGAGAAAGAGTATGAAAAATATTTTTATCTGACTTGGTCAGGATGTATGATCTTCTTGATGATCCTCTGTATTCTGTTTGTTAATATCTTAAGGATTTTTGCATCTATGTTCATTAAGGAGATTGGCCTGTAGTTCTCTTTTTCAGTTGCGTTTTCCCCTGGTTTGAGAATCAAAGTGGTACTTGCCTCCAGGAATGAATTCGGAAGTATAGCTTCCCTTTCGATTTCATTGAAAAGTTTAAACAGTAGTGGCAATAGTTCTTCTCTAAATGTCTTGTTAAATTCAGCAGGGACTCCATCAGGACCTGGGCTTTTCTTTGTTGGTGAGTTTTTAATTACATTTTTAATTTCACTGATTGTAATTGGGGTGTTTAAAATGTTTTTATCTTCTTCGTTCAACTTTGCTACTTCATGAGTATCTAGAAATCTGTCCATTTCTTCTGTTTTCCATTTTATTAGAGTACAAGTTCTCAAAGTAGGTATTAATGATCCTCTGGATTTCTGTTGGATCTGTTGTGACTTCACCTTTTTCATTTCTGATTGCATGGATCTGAGCCTTTTCTTTCCCTTTTTTGATAAGGTTTGCTAAGGGTTTATCAATTTTATTTATTCTTTCAAAAAACCAATTCTTCAATTCACTTATTTTTTTGTATTGTTTTCTTCATTTCCATTGCATTGATTTCTGCTCTAATCTTTATAATTTCCTGTCTTGTTTGAGCTTTGGGTTTTTCTTGCTCTTGGTTTTCTAGGAGTCTAAGATTCATTGTTAGGTTGTTTATTTGAATTTGCTCTATTTTCCTAGTGTGAGCTTTCAGTACTAGGAATTTACCACATAGAACTGCTTTCCTTGTGGCCCATAGATTCCTGTATGTTGTATTGGCATTTTCATTTATTTGGAACCATAAGAGACCTAGAATAGCAAAAGCCATACTAGGCAACAGACACATGGCAGCGGGTATAACAATTCCCAATTTGAAACTATACTACAAAGCCACTGTAATAAAAACAGCATGGTAGTGGCAAAGGAACAGACCTGAGGATCAGTGGAACAGACTGGAAGACACAAAAACAACTCCAGATGTACTCAGCTACCTCATCTTTGACAAAGAGTTGACCATCCCCACTGGAGGAAAGATGGCCTCTTTAATAAATGGTGTTGGAAAAACTGGATCTCAACCTGAAAAAGATTAAAACTAGACCCTTATCTCTCACCATGAACTAAATTAAAATTGAAGTGGATTAAAGATCTAAATATAAAAACAGAAACACTAAACTTGCTGGAAGATAAGTTAGACAGAACTCTGGAAGATATTGGCATATGAAAAGACTTTATGAACACATCCTCAGTAGCACAGGAATTAGCAGAAAAAATCTACAAGTGGGATCTCATCTTATTAAAAAGCTTCTGCATTGCAAAAGAAACCATCAACAGAACTAAGAGACAATGTACAATGTGGGAAAAAAATTTTACCAACTGCTTCTCAGATAAAAGACTATTATCTAGAATATATAAAGAGCTCAAAACAATCAGCCCCCCCAAATATAAAGACCAAATTCAAAAATGGGCATCTGAAATGAACAGATATTTTTCAGACAAAGAAGTAAAAGCAGCCAGTAAATATATGAAAAATGTTCCACATCACTGGTCATTCAAGAGATAAGATGAAAACAACACTGAGATTCCACCTCACCCCACAAAGAATGGCTACTAACAAGAAATCACACAATAACAATTGTTGGCAGGATTGTGAGGAGAAAGGAACCCTTCTCCATTGTTGGTGGCAGTGCAGACTGGTGCAACTACTATGGAAGTCAATATGGAGATACCTCAAAAAACTAGGATTAGAGGTTCTATTTGACCCAGCCATCCCTCTGTTGGGTGTATTTCCAAAAGAATTAAAAGAATCATACCACAGTGATATATACACACCTATGTTTATAGCGGCACAGTTTATAATAGCTAAAACTTGGAAACAGCCCATCTTC
The DNA here is from genome assembly GCF_012274545.1 of Fukomys damarensis. Lineage (NCBI taxonomy): Eukaryota > Metazoa > Chordata > Mammalia > Rodentia > Bathyergidae > Fukomys > Fukomys damarensis. Next base: position 31,350,246 of record NW_022900948.1, on the reverse strand, counting down.
CCATCAGTCAGAAACTGGATAAAGAAGATGTGGTTTTTCTATAAAATTGAATATTACTCGGCCATAAAGAATGAGAAATTAGAGTCATTCATAGGTAAATGGATACACTTTGAGAATATACTCCTAAGTGAAATAAATAAGTCACACATGTGTAAATACCAAATAGTTTCTCTGGTGTGAAAAACTAAAATAGTACATAAGATCCTAATGGGATAACTGACAATGTGAAATGGGAAGAAAAGGACTAAAGGTGTAGGGACAGTGAGAAGGGTAGGGGAAGGGGAATAAGGGAAAGGGAAAAATTATGAGAAAATGTAAAAATGGAATTAAAGTGTTTGTAGGTGGGGAGGGGAGGAGGGGTGAAGGGAGGGTTGGGACAAGGGGAAAAAATGAGAACCAAGACCTGGCATGTAAAGGTACAAGATCCCAGTAATGAATGTAACTGCACTGTGCACCTAGAATGTACCAATAAATTCAATCTAAATAAAAAAAGAAAAAGATTTTTAAAAAGGTAAAAAAAAAATGTCATGATGGTTACAGTGTATATATCGACATCCCCCCAAAACTTCACACACTCATAGACAGGACTTTGGGAATGTGATTATTTCATGGGGGCATGATAAACATCAGTGGATCAGATCACAGATGAGTTCAGAGCTGATTTGTTTTAGGAGGTGGAGTCTGATCAGAAGACGCAGGCCACTCATAGGGGTAGCCTGGAAAGGTCTATTCCCTTCCTGGCTCCCTGGCTCCTCTCTGATTCTCTCTTCTCTCTCTCTCTCTCTCTCTCTCTCTCTCTCTCTCTCTCTCTCTCTCTCTCTCTCCCTCCTTCTCTGTCTCTCTCTCTCCTGTGACAGCTGGTCATGAACTGAAACCTCTGCAAACTGGGAGCCAAAAAAATCCTTTTCTCCTTTCATTTGTCAGTGTCAGATACTGTGCCCCAGTGACAAGGAAAGTAGCTAATGATGATGGAGATTATGATGCTAGTGAAAGAACCTATTGAATATATATGATGAAAAGTTATGATCTGCAAGTTTTATGTGAAGGTGTTTAATTCTCAGAATGTCATCTTATTAACTCCACTTTATATAGGAGGATAACGAGGCCTGTGAGTTTAAGAAGCTCGACCAGTGTCATAAGATAATTCATCATGACGTAGGGCATGGAACAATATGGTCTTCTGTTATAAATGACAGCAATCTACACAAAGAAAAAGCCTTGCAGGGGACCAAAAGATGGCGGTTAGGAGGAAAAGAAAAGGGTGAAAAAGAAATGATATGTGTTATGCACATATATCAACTCCCTATCATCTATATCTTTTTCCTACACCCCTAGTATATAGTAGGCATACAAAATCCCTGGTTATAAGGATGGCAAACATTTACTAAAATCACGTGATGTTTTGAGAAATTATTTTACCACTTTGAATGTTTATTATAATCTGTCCTTTAAACAGTCCTTAGTATGCTCATAATATGTATTATATTTAAATATTTAAAATGAGGAGAAGACATGGGAGGAAGTCCAATTATGTTTTCTTTACACATGGCCAGTTAGAAGAAAAGCTTGGATGTGAACCTGAGCACCTGACCATGCTCTAAGGCTTGGTCATTCAGTGAGGTCCACCAGACAGCAGCTATCTATCACCAGAGTGAGATTAGAAACGCAGACTCTCAGGCCTGCTGAAGCATGACCTGCTTTTTATCAAGGCCCTCAGTTGATTTGTGTGCACTTTAAAGTTTGAAAATTTCTCCTCTAAATCAGTATGTTCTTTCTATGATTGCATAAGAAGGGGAATGAACGAATGATTACTTTCTGAGTAGTGCAAGAGACAAACTGTTCAGATAAAAATTATGCTCTAAGAGAAGGAATCAAAGTGTTCCTATAAATCAGACTTGTTTAAAAAATGAATGGCCTTTCTTCAGATTCTACATTGATTTTGTTGTCCCTGGGGATTCTAAAACCACCTCATTAAAAATATCTAAATTTTTACTCTCAGCTAAGCGATAAATACAGAAGCAAATGTTTCTGGAATGAGTAACAGAATTGTAACAGGGCCTGTTCTTTATTTGTGACGCATCCAGTGTGATGGCAAAGGCAAAAGGCAGAGAGGAAATTCCCATCTGTTCAGTAACTTATGAAATACTATTTCCCAAAAATTAAAGCTTTTTCCAGTTCTATTAACATGCATGAAAACATTAACTTAAGGTTAGAGCACTTTTGCCCTGGAGAATGTCTCTGATTTCTAGATATCTCCATGGAAAACAGAGGGAACCTGGACTGATTCAAAATAGTAGGATATTTGGATGTCATTTTGTCAGATTTTTTATTCATTTTAATCAAATAATCAAAATAAAATTTTCAGTTTATATCATCTCTTTCTTAGGCCATGGAATCTGCAGTTATTTGGGGAGGTGGAACTCTATCACTTATGTTGGAAGGCTGCAAAAACCAGTTATCTCTCTTCATTGTAATTTCCTTTCTGGTCTTGGGCTGGATGGCACTCTGAGGACCCTTGGTTTTTCTCAATGATCAGATGAAGATAGTAGCTCCTACAATTATTGGATCTTGATGAATCTTACTTGTCCTTCACTATACTGAACTACTCATAAAATCAATAGCCTAGTGATTTCCAAATAATAAAGTGAATAATGAAACCCTGTGAGCTTATCAATCTTTGGATTCCTTTCCCAAACAGTCAAGTCAAGGATGAGGCACAGAAATCACCTCCCTCCACCTCGGGGTGATAAGGCCACTCCCCTGCTTAAACACTCTCCACAAGACACAGTATGACATACTGTCCCGCTGTTGGAGAATTTACTCCATACATGTAACTATTATTAAAGTAACAGAAGATTTAACTCAGTTTGTTTCACCTTCACTCATCATCATACATAACTGTACTTGGATTCCTTTTCATTTGCAGTGGTAGCTGATCTACTCCTGGGATCACTCAATGCTGACAACAGTGCTAACTTGTCCAAGACCGTTTGCATCATCATATCTTGCTTGTTTTGCAGTGGGTGAACAGCACATTCATTTATTCATTGTGCAAATGCAGCTTTCAGATCAAAGGAGTTTTCATTCTAATGACTGGGATATTTTCAGATTTCTCCCTATCTTACCTTCTTATATCTAAGACTCCTTCTGTAAAATGAAGATTAAAAACACTTTGAAGGTTAATTTGTGCTGTGTTTGTATGTCAAGATCTGAGATGGGGAGTTTACTCGTTCATTTCAACAGTTCATATTTACCAATGCATGCTGTCTCCTAGATTTCAAATCCTGTTGTAATTGGAATAAGGTAAAAATTAAAATTTTATTTTATTAATAGGACTAATGGAGCCTTTTGATTATTGAGTATCAATAAACTATGTTAACTAAATTTTACATTATGGGACTAAATTTTAGGATAATCCAAGTGAGTTACATATTATTACTCATATTGTTTTGAAATAAAAAGATAATGACCATATCAATCACCATCAAGGTTGAATGATTTTTCACTAGCTGTTTGCCTTGCCCAAAGGGGAAGAATGTGACATTAGAAGTTGATGGGAATGTCAAACTCCATTTGGAACTGGCAATAGAGTGGGCTCCCTACTTACCAGACGTGCCTTCCTTCATTATCCTGAACTGTGCATACACAAAGTCAACAACCCAGTGGTTTCCAAGCAGTAGCAAAAACAGCAAGATTATAAATCTTTAGTCCCCATTTCCTAAAGTCTGGTTCAGGGAAAGGATAAGACCCAGAAATCAAAATGTTAAAGAGGGATGTGCTATGAAAATCCTTCTCCTTCTTTGACCACAGAAGTCTATTTTGGCTGATCACCGAAACCTTCACAGCTCTAGTATCACACAGATCTATAATCTAACTCTAAGACCACTCTGTAGGAAAGATTTGCAAGTTTACAAACTTTTGTGAACTTCCACAAAGGACAAAGATATATGATTAAGGAAATCACATATTTTCCAAATTTAAGAAAATGCATAATGTAAATAAATACACTTGTATTCTTGTCCAAAGTTGTAATTGTTTTGGGCAAACTAAGAAGTATGATCATCAAAGCTACAGTACTTATCTTTCTAAATAAATAATAGGTAGGTAAATATGTTCAATTATGAAAAATGAGCATCTTTAGAAGGAAGACAAGGATGAGGTTGAGGAAGGAACCTAATGGATGAGCTAAAGTATAAATTCTTGCCTGATCTGGAGGGAGGGGTATGGAGAAGAGGTTATGCAGCAAGAGAGACACACATCGCGAAATGTAAGGAAAACAATTTCAAATGTCCCCATTTGGCATTGGCTAACCCTAGACCATGGAGGCTTTATGTATTGTTGTAACCCATGCTTAGAGCAAGATATTCAAGTTTCTTGTAATTCTGTCCCTAGGCATTGTGACTTTTGCCAACATAATCTTGGTCTACCTGTTTCTTTGAAATAAAAGAGTCTATGGGGCTGACACAGATATGGGCAGGCCACATCTTATCTCAGAAGTAGAACCTGGCAGCTCACTGTGCTCCAAACACTCCCCCAAGCCACAAGAACAAAACAAAACAAAACAAAACAAAACAAAACCAAAACCAAAAAACAAAAAAATTGCCACTACCAGATTCAGCAGCTGCAGTACCATGAGCTTGGTTTTCAACCATGGCTTAGGAATTTCTATCCCAGCCTTTCATATTCAAGATGACAGCCCTATCTTTTTGATTTTTGAAAAAATAGGAATTTTTAGGAGAAAGTGTGTACAGATCCCCTTAACATCTTTCTTCTACTCTTAGCCATGCTTTGGTACCTTCAGCACATACATGAAAAGAATACATTAGGTCAGGCCTTGTGTTAGGCCTTTGGAATTCAGTGATGAATTAGACATGGCTTTTATTCTGAAGTATATCCTTATTTGAAGAAACAAATACATATATACATATGAATTTTTGCGAGGTGACTGGATTATAGGTGTGTGATACTAGATTAGCTCACTGATGGGTTTACAGGTGTGAGGTTGGGAGGTAAAGCCTGATGGAAAGAGGTGAGGGTAAGTCACTGTGGGCTTACTTCAGAAGGGTGTACAAATGCAACTTTTCTTCCCTCTTGATGCTGCTCTGGGCTGCCTCCGGCCTGCCACTCCATGAACTGATTCTCCCCTGCAGTGCCCCTCTGCCATGCTGCCCTGCCTTGAAGCCAGTTGGCTAGGGACTGAAAACTGTAAAAATTGTGAGCTAAAATAAAGCATCCCTCTTTTAACTTGTGAGTGTTAGTATTTTCTCCCAGCAATGAGAAAGTAACTAAAACAGCGTACATCTCATAGCAATGTAATGGGCATACATTGTAAGTTACGGAGCCAATGTCTCAATGGACGTCAGTTTTCCTCTTTGCTCTTTTTCTCTGTTCATACTCTCACATGGCTTCCTATCTTATTCTTGGTAACATATAAAGACCTTACAATACCTAAACAACCCTATTAACATCTTCCAAATTTGCATATTTCCCCCAAGCAGGACACATGATCACATGATAGGACTGCAATTCCCAAGTCTATATTTTAGGCCATTCCAAGTAATCAATTTAGACCAAAATGTGTACAAATAACACGAGTCACATTCAGGCTGAGCCTTACACTGCTGAGGTGAGACACAGTAAGAATTTCTCTTCTCCTTATGTTGAAATTCCCAGCAATAATGGAGACAGAGGATGGGGGAGCAGTGGTTCCCCTTCCCAGGCTTACACAAGCACTGAGTCTGTGGAAGAAATTTTTGAGATTTTGAGTTACTGCATGTTGGTTACTTATCATCTCCTGATTGATACAGCTGCTGTATTTATTTATTTTTGCTTTAACATATTACTACCCATCTTGACATATAGTCTGCTTATCCACTACGCCATTTTCTGCCACCCACACCAGAATGTTCAGTCTATGGGGGAAAGGAGTTCTAGCCATTTTTGTTGCTGTTGTTGTTGTTGTTCTGTAATATATCCCTCCCATGAAGAATACTTTGTGGCTTTTTGTAGAAACTCACTAAGCCCTTATTGAACGAATGCAGAACAAAGCTACCCTATTACACCCAGAAGTGATGAAACAGAGTTCAGTTCATAGCTCCTTCAGAACACAGAAAAGATTGACTGATAGCAAGGTGAGGCTTGTGTATTTCCTAATGTGACCCAAGCAGTAGTGACTGTTTGCAGCATGGTGGGAACCCAGTGTAAGATTGTTGAGCCACTGTAGTGGAGAATCTTTGCTTTGTCTGCCATAACTAAAGGACTCATTATGCACACGTACATTAACAGTTTCTTTACTCATAAGGTGGTAATACCTTCATTTAACACCCTGGAAGTCTTACTCATGGTTGAGTCATGCACAATAACTCATTTCTATTCAGATTGTCCCCAGTAATGTTCATCTCCCTTTTAACTAAGTCCATTCTTCTCCTTTCTCATATAATCCATGCCTCTCTTAGGTGTGTCTTAAATATCTGGCCCCCATGTACTCTTGTTTTTTGTCTTCTGTCACTACAGGAATTTCTCCCAAACTGCAGCCTCGGGAAACTACCATCAGCAGAGAAGTGGATCTGTTGAAGTGTTCTAAAGGCAAGGTACCATTCTTCTCCAAATATCTTTGCATGCTGGAAATAATATTGACTTCTATTTGCCTCAGAATCCACATGCTTATAATGGGTGTCCGTTGATGTCTAAAACACAAGATCTACACCTGAACTCTTCTCTTCTTCTGATGACTACTTCCCATTTTGCTGTGGACACCATTTCCAGGTACCTAAGTTTTCTATTTACCTAACCTGATAACTTTACCTGAGGCAATCAAATGCTATCATGCTGATTTCATCTCTTATAGCTGTCAAGGTTCTTTATGTAAAACACACTTCATGAAACAATATTCTTATACTCTGTAAACAGAGTCTATTGTCACAAAGGATCATCATAATTGACGTATCATGCCTCCTTCTAAAAATCTTGAAAACCCTTGTGGAAATAATTTCAACTTGATAACAGGTTTTCTAGAATCTATTTAACCACTCAAATACTTTTAATATTATGTTTACTAACATTTAGGAAAACATTTTTTGAAATGTGTGTCACTCAAGGCTTGTGTATATTTGATATAAACTGTCCACACCAAAACCTTGAATGCAATCATTTTGGGAATCTTTCTAGCTTCATCCTGCTTATCCTTCAACTTTTTAAATTAAGACCATTCTCCCATTCCTTTGTCAACTTCCTTTGTGGCACAAACATTGCTACATGCTCTAAGAAACTCTTTTCCCTATGAGGCCACACAGGATGAAGAAATTTCTCAACCTTTTTTGCAGTTATGTTGGGACCGTGTTATTACACTAGGATGTGACTGAAATGAAATAAGCTATTTACAGGTGTGATCTTCCATCTTCCACTCAATTTTTCACTCTGTTCATATGGCCAAACACATGAATCTCAAAGGGGTGATCTCCATGATTCTGGAAGCCTATACCTTCAGACACAGCTTAAAAGAGTAACTAGAGTACTTAAATCCAACAGAGACTAAGGAGGAAATTCAGGTTGTGGTAAACCCTGATATTTGGGTGCTATGTGTCACAGAAGCTAGTGTTAACCATTCAGTATTGCACTCTTTCATCTTGTGCATTAGCTGGAACAGACTTTTTTCTTTCTCAGATTCCCATAATAATCTGACCCAAGTGTCACTGTCTACCTCTTCTTGGCTGATGCGTGTTGCTGTTGAATGTTTACACATAAACTCTGAACTTCTAAGAGCACGTCACAACCATTTCACCCCTCAGTCCCTCCATATCACTTTGAAGAGTGAACTTTTATGATAACTGTTAATGATTGTTGAATTTAAAAAGTCATCAAGGGGGTTCATAGTCTAATATACATATTCACTGAGGTAGGACAAGTCTGAGAATATGAAGGGCATTTACGATTTGTAGGCTGTGGACAGAAATCCTTTGCTGTCACTTTTGATTTGTTGTCTATAATGACTCCCTCTCATCCCTGTATAATATTTTGTGACGTCTCAAAGTAGAAAGCTAGACTAAAAAGATTCCGAATTGGGAATGAGAGAATACATGGCTCAGTTCCAATCGTCTCACAAATTCCTTGACTTTGAAAATATGACTGCGTTTCTAACCTCAGTCTTCTTGTCTTTACATCAGAGATTAATTTTCTACATCATGGGATTTCCATGTAGATTAAATAAAATGTTGAACATGAATTGTGCAGTAAAGGGACGGGCACATGAGTAAGTACTCAGGAATCAACAGCTCTGCTGCCTGGGCCTGGAAAAGCTGCGGCCGCCGACATGTCAGCAAAGACCAAGCTGCCCGGGAATGCGAGCCAGAGCCCTAAAGGAAACTGGATGGTTTTAAAAGCAGACTTGATTAAATATGATTTTGTAGCTCCTGCTGAGAGATGAGCTTCAAGAGCACAGCTGTGTTGTTTTATTGAGGAATCAAGGATTGGGTGCCACGTGAAGTCCTCTTAAAAAGAAGTTAAAGCTACTTATGGACACTACTGAGCATTTTAGTCAGTGAAGTCCCCTCATGGAGCCCCAGGCAAATGGTGAAGGCAGAGAAAAGGAGTAAATAATAGCTTCTTTCCATATTACTTCTGGCAGATTAAAACATGAAGTGGGCCTGCCCACTTCAGGCTGAGCTAGGGCAGCAGAAGCAGCTCTCTTTATGGAAAAATGATCAATTCAAGCAAAGCATCTTCTAATCTTTAACACAAACATGTTAGTAATAGGAGCTCTGGAATAGCATTTTAAAATGGAAAGTAATGATGTATTGCTTCAATGGTCACCATTCTCGTATAAGTGGTTATGAGGAACAGAAAGTTGATGAAGTGGAGTAATAACTGTTTAGAGTCTGCTTTTTCTCTGTAAGTGTCAGTGATATGTGGCAGAAAGTGTATGAAAGGGGCTTGGGGTCAAGCCTCCTTGTCCACTGCGTCGTGTAAGATAAGTCACTTCCCTGCTAGGCCTCAACTCCCCAACATACGGAGGCTTCATGCTGGGAAACCTCTAAGTCCTCTCTGCATGCCCACAAAGTTCAACATTTTGGGAATCTTTTTTGTACATTCCTTGGGCTTGTGGGCAGAAAACAATGGTTTTATGTAAAGGGGGGAATTGAAAGCCTGAGTTGGAAAAGACCATTTAGTCTGGAAGGTGAATAAATAATGAGACATTTGTTTCAATTCTCCATTAAAAGGTAACTGTCAAGTAGGGGAAAGGAAAGGAGGGAAAATTTAAAAAGATGAGAAAAATAAAAAAATGGAAACAAAGTCTTTGTAAATAGGGAAGGGTGGAGGGGGTGAAGGGAGGACAGTGGGATGGGGAAAAAATAAGAACCAAGATATATCATGTAAAGATACAAGATCCCAATGATGAATCTAACTGTACTGTATACCTAAAAAGCACCAGCAAACTTAATGGAAGAAAAGATAATTGTCAAAGTTGAAGTAATGAAATGGAACAAAAAGATGATGATCTTATTGAATGATGTGGTGCCCATCAAAGTTGTTATTCAACATTTCCTGCAAAAGCACAGAAATAGCATCAAGGGTTCTGAACCAAGCTCCACAACTCCAGCCTCCTCTGATCGGTGACAGGCAGTATTTATTATGCCTTTGCTACATGCAGTCACTATGCTAGGTGGCTTATAAGCCTTATTTCATTTTTTCTCAGCAGAGTTTTAAAGAAGTAGATGTTATTTTTTCCATTTCCATATTTACAGGCAGTGTTTCAGTTAGCTTCCCACCACTAAAACAAAATTCCCGAGATAATCAATTTAAAAGAAAAGGTTTATTTTGGCTTGCAGTTTTGTAATTTCAGTCCATGACTGACTGGACTCATCACTCTAGCGCTGTGTGGAGGCTTTTCATCATAGCAGGCAGATGTGATGGAGCAAAGCTGCTCAATGCAAGGCCGGAAAGCAAAGAGACTTTGAAAAGCTTGGGGTACTACTGTCCACTGCAAGGTCGTGACCCTATTGGCCCAAATACTACTTCCTGAGGCCCTTTTTTGAAAGATCCCATCACCTCCCAGTCCTGCCGCTGCAGGGACCAAGACTCAGTACACAGACCTTTGGGGGACATTCGGGATCCAAACTGTAATGAGAGGAAGTCAGTTACCCAGGTCACAAAACAGAGGGCAAAATGGCTCCTTTCATGGCTTTCACAAAATGCTTCGATTCCATTCAGCCTCCTTCATAAAAGTCTAAAGGCCAGGGATTTAGCTCAGTGGTTCCGGTGCCTGCCTCACAAGCACAAGGGCCTGAGTTCAATCCCTGGTACAAAAAAAAAAAAAAAAAAAAAAAAAAAAAAAAAAAAAAGTTTTCCAAAGGCTTGGAAAGTACTAGATGCTGAGAATTGTTTCTGTAGTAAAACAAAAGGCTCCTGTCGTCAGGGAGTTCATCCTCCAGCTGGAAGTTTGGTGAAAATAAAGCAAATAAATGAAAAGTACCAGGCACTAGTGAATAATATGCAGACAATTATATTAAATGGAAAGAACGGCACAGTTGCTGTCTGTTGACTGATCTGGGAAGGCATCTATCTTTGAAGATGTGCCATCTGGAGTGAGACTTTGGGAAAAGCATGTGCCCTCTCTGAGCTTCAGATTTCCCGAGTGTATAAAGATACACCCATGTGACATGATATCGGAAAGGAACAAACGGGAGTGTGAGGACTCAGAGCTTGATTCACAGCAAGAATCTTGTAAACACAAGGCTTGAAGGCAAAGGTGGTCAATCCATATTTAAGATCATTTCACACTGGATGATTTAAAATTCCTCAGTGGGTGGCTGAACCCGGGTGCTAACAACTATAAATTCAATGAGTTCTTGCTGTGTATCAGGCAGAGCTCTTAGCGTTCTGCCTGTACTAAGTGATTTAATCTTGTCGACACCATTTGGAATCGAAATATCTTTAGAAGTTTTGTTTTACTGATGTGAAACTGACCATCTTTGTGCAGATGACAGCTACAGGACTCAGGCTTTGTAGATGAGTACTCCGTATCCTGAGGTCTTGCATTCAACCATCTTGCTTTACTATTTCACAGCAAAGGTGCTTTGAAATCATACGTCCAAAACTATCTCATCTTCTGAGATATGAAAAAATGCATGTGAACCCCATATTGCCTGTGCATTATTCTGTTTTGCACCAGACATTGAAATTTTTTTCTGGAGGATAATCTGTCTAGAGGGTGAATGCATAGTGCTGCATTTTCTCCAAACAATTTGAGGTCCTTTGAGCATTCAATGGGCTCTAGAAATGTGCTTAATGGAAAGATAAGAAGTAAAAGCTAAAGGCGGCAAACTTCTGAACACTGGCCTGAAGAGCTAAGGGTCCACCATCCTATGGAGATGTAACCTGAGGGGATCCCCTGCCTCTGTCCCCTTAGGTGAGGTAAGAAATTTCCGTAACATGACAAGATTCCTCCCTTTCCCAAGTACACAGTTTATGTGTGTTGGTTTTGCTCCACATAGACCTTGTGACTGTCCTGATATAAGGCACAAAGAGTTTAGGTCAAAATGAATTTATGGCCGGGGATTTAGCTCAGTGGTTCTGCCACTTGCCTCATAAGCACAGGACCCGATTTCAATCCCCAGTACCAAAAAAAAAAAAGAATTTATGATCTCTAAAAGAAGTGACTTAGCCAGGTGTGGTGGTGCATGCCTGTAATCCCAGTACTGGAGAGCCTGAGGCAGGAGGATCGCTGTGAGTTCAAGACCAGTCTGGGCTACATAGTGAGTTCCAGGTCAGTCTCAACTACATAGTGAAACCTTGTCTCAAAAAAAAAAAAAAGAAAAAAAACAAAAACCAAAAAACAAGAAGTGACTTATCAGTGAATAACAGCAGAGGAGCCAGCTTCAGTATTAGATGTGTCCCAACACAATTAAATGAGACCAAAAAAAAAATTGTTTTTGAGATGGTAGAAGAGGCATCATTGAGGGCAAATTCCATAGTGCAAGCTAAGGAAAGCAGTGAAGAAGTTGGAAAAAAATTGTTTTGATGTGCATAATATTCCATGTTTTACCTGATGCCACCCTTGTACAAATACTTTTCCTTTTCACCAATAACTCTATACCATAAGAAATTAGGGAAATAAAAATAAGAGAACTCCTTGTTGGTATTCTTGCTCTTTCTAAAAGAAGACTCTTTGTACTTGAAGTTCAAGATGGAGGAAAATAAAAGCAGAAATATTATATTCTCCACACATCCAAGAAAGGATCCCATTTCCAGGTGTGTACAAGTGGCTCAGAACCAGGTTTTCATTTTCCTCTGTCTGTGTTAATTCATAAGTATCAGTCTGTGCAGGGCCATCGAAATGAACAAAAAAAGGCCGGAAAACAAAGGGGCCAAGGGGAAAAGAGGCTCATTCAGCATTGAGAATCCTTTCCCCTGAAATAGAGGCCAACACCACCGTGATCCGTGGAGGCCTGGGATGGTGAGGAAGCCTGGATTGTTTGTTTGAGATTTACTTATTCTGCATTTGTTTATTTACCTCATACAGAGAAATATTGTTGAATATCTATTGCAAGCCAAACCCTATTTGCAGAGATGAGAAAGACATTGTTTCTATCTTTGCGTATCTCCAAGTCTAGTTCAGTGTTGCCCAAATGGTATAGAATATGAGTCATAAATGTAATTTGAAATTGTCAAGTAAACCCATTTAAAAGGTAAAAAATAAAATAAATAACATTTCAATTAACAAAATATCTATTTAAATTTCAATATACAATCATTAAAAAATTATTATGGAGACATTCTACATTGTTCTTTATACCAAGACTTTGAAATAGGGACTCTGACTTCTCTGTTTCCAGCACATTTGAGTTTGGGTGATCCATATGTTAAGTGCTCAAAAACTGCCTGTTAATGGCTACCATGTTAGAAATTCCAGATATACACACAAAATATATATGAAAACCATATACTCCAGAGATATTTGGTTCTATACAATGTGTGGAGAGGGGAAATTTCAGATCTCTAGCTTAGTATTGTGTATATGTTTAAAAATCTGTTTTCAGGTACCTGACTGTTTAGGTAGTATAGGGACAAAAGGGAACCTTAGGTAGGTTAAAATAAAGACCTGGATTATTGAGGGGAAAAGCAGCATCCATGTGGCTATGAGCAAGAAGCAATTTTCAAGAAGTTTTGTGTTTTTTCTTCCAAAACTGATAGGTGGCTTAACACCTTTTTTCTGGGCAAGCAACAATGTCCCTCCTAGCGCAGACTGACATTGCCAAATTCTCCTACTAGCCCACAAAGCCCAAACCCCTAGCAACAAGTCCAATATCCAATCAATTAAGTGTTAACCCTCAAGGGAGTTGAGCCAAAGCTCCTACCCCATAAAACAGGACCCCAAATTCAGTGGTGACCCAGCTCTGGGCACCCACTCGCATGGAATGGTTTTATACTTCTTTCTTTTATAATATCTATAATAAAGTTGTTTTGCATTGGTCTACCATCTACTCTTCCTCTTTCTAAAATAAAAAGACAAACCCAGATAAAGTGAGTCTGGGGACCTTCCACCCCAGACCTACCAGATGCAACAGTACAATGAATTCATTAGAAGGCAGTTCTCAGAGGGATTTTTTTTTTTTAAATCTCTAATAACATCCTTATGGAGATCGTATTCATAAAATAAAATCCTTCCCAAACGTTTTGATACTTAAGCAAAATTATGATGGGTGATTACACCATTTGGACAAGTAGGGTAAAACATTCTAAGACAAAGTAACATTGTTGTCACACTTAGATGTGTGAATAAGTATAGCATGTAACAGAAAATTAAGTAGTTTATGTAAATGAGACTTAAAATGAGACTTTGAAAGAGTATCTTGAGGTGGAGGCAAGAAGAGGCATTTCATGTCTTCTCAGGCATTAGAATTTTATACTTAAAACAATGAAAATCTATTGAAGCTGTCTAATTGCAAAAGTGGTCAGAGCCGATTATGACCACTGTGATGGGGACTAGGGGACTAAAGCTCAGAGACAGGAAGACTTACTTACTAACAGATTGATTCATTTGGAGGAAGGGGTTGGTATTTATTTCGCCACGTAGTCTCACATGTGACACATTCTGGTGTTGTAGTAAATAGCTAAGACAGTGATCATTGTTATGGCTACTTGTTCACTGTTCTTGGTCCACTCTAATTCCTTTAGATGTTCTTCCTCTATAACCTGCCCTGTGACCAGAACAAGAAAGTCTTAATTCATACCATCTTCTGAAGACAAAAGGCAAACAAGGTTGTAATTTAATTAATACAGTCAAATCTGACCTTTGTGATTAATGACAAACATCTTGTAGTCTGAAATTTAGTCCTAAGGACTTGCCAGGGACATTGAATAATATACCTTGGTCCTGAACATCAAATGTTGGACATGCAATTTCAAAATGTGTATCCAAGTCTTTCCATAAAAGATAATTGTGGAGTTCTTCCTTCTGAGATGCTAAGATCATTAAAATGGAATCTCACAAACAAACGACAACAAAAATGTAGCTTATCAAGCTTGGTTCAATATGTCCAGAGCTAGCTCCATACATGATAAATTGTGTGAAAAGTTACTCCGGAATCGCCAGATGGAAGTTGTCGCCTGATGCTTTTACCATTGTGGAAGAGCTGCCTCAAGGAGGAAATATAATGACCAGATTGTGGAAAAATTAAGCCAGAGTCAAACTCAAACCCGTCTCTGATATAGCAACACCCTTGGATACTAAGCCATGTAAACAAACAATTGCTTTAACACTCTACCACTCATTTGCATGCCTAACGCATCTGTGTGTGCCTCTGACAGATTGTCTTGCTTGGTCTGTGAGTTACTGTTGAAAATAATCGGGAGAAGTAGTTAAGTTGTTTGGGTAATGTCCTGAATGGTTGAATACTTGGCATGTCTAGTTGAAACCTCCTTTGTTTAACTGAGTATTTAAGAGAAAAGGAACTAAAAATGAGTTTTCATGCTATCTTCAAATTTATCAACGAGGTAATACAGACAAGGCATTTTTTCTACTACAGTATCGGGTTCCGCATCTGGGAGATAAAACATCCATATTTGAATATCTCTTTAAGATCTGATTATCACCAGCTGATATTGCTGGGACAGGTCATGGAGTTGTAGTATGTGACCCCAAATGATCTGATCCAACAGACTAATTTATTCTTAATGCACATTTTGTTTGGAACCAAACAAAATTGTTTAAGATAAACCCTAAGATTTTCAATACAGAGTCTCTCCTTCTAGGAAGTTTTCCATGTATAACTTGGTTTGTTCTTTACCATCCTTTTTCCTTTCTTAAAGATAATAGTCCCACAGTTTCTTTTGGGGAACTGGCCAACTATTGTTCTGAGCTATGCATTTCAAGTAAGATGGTTTCACCTAGCATCAAAGTTAGGTATTGATTTCTGTATGCTAATCATTGAAGCATACCTAACTGAATATTTTGCTGGTTTAGAAATGAGCACACAACTCAGTACACATCAATGAGATGATGACAGATATGTGCCGTGGACTTTGGGGAATAAAGCTTTCTCACTCTATAAAGACAGCGAGTCCGAGTGAAGTTCATTCTACCACTGTTGATGAATGAGGGTGCAGATGGAGAGCTCCTGATCATTATCTTATATCCATTGTATGTTCTGCATAGGTAGCAGAAAGACAGGAAACAAAGACAAGGATGATGAAATAGTCCTCTGATATTAAATTGAGCCACAGGACTGAGTTGTGCAGACAGTCTGTTATACCTGTAAATGTTTTAATACAGCTGTAAATAAATTCTCCTTAATTATCTAAACCAGTTTATTTTTGTTGCATGCAACCAAACAATCCAATGAGTTCACTGAGAACTGCATCATACCTGAATATATTTTTCTTCTTTTTTTTTTCTTATATTCTTTTTTTCCCATTAAATTTATTGTTATATTTTAGGTATACAATATTATGACATTCATCACTGGCAATCTGTGCCTTTAAATGATCTATTTTGGTTCTTTCTTTATTTTTTTGAGACAGGGTCTCACTATGTAGTTGAGACTGACCTGGCACTCACTATGTAGCCTAGGCTGGTCTAGAACTCACAGCAATCCTCCTGTCTCAGCCTCCCGAGCACTGGGATTAAAGGCATGCACCACCAGCCCGGCTTGGTTCTTTTTTTTCTTTTTCCCATTCCCCTGCCCTCCCTTCAATACCTCCACTCCTCCCTATTTACAAAGACTTTGTTTTCATTTTTTCCTTTTCTTATATTTTTTTCTTTCCCTTCTTAACTTTTCCCTACTCCTCTCACTTCCTCTTCCTCTTTTTCACATTATCTACTCAGCCATAGAAAAATGAGAAACTAGAGTCATTTATAGCTAAAAGATTGCACATTGAGGCTGTACTCCTAAGTGAAATAAATAGGACACACCACACGTAAATACCCAATAGTTTCTCTGGTATGAGAAACTGAAAGTGTAAATAAAAATTAAAATCTTTTTCTTCTTTTCAATCTCCATGGCCCCAAATATCTTATCTGTTAGGAAATCAGTTTTGAGGAAAGGTTCCAAACACTTGAGCAGACGATATTGATTTAAGTTAAAACAGAACTTCAATTTTCTTTGTGTGCAGAAAGTGATACTTGAGTAGATAAAATGTGTGTGCAGTATCAAAAGCTACTTCCAGACAACTAAATCTGTGTGACTCAAATCAGAGTCTTAGGCAAAACTGAAGTTCGGTTATTGGTAACTGTCTGGCAGTGTGCACAAACATAGGATTATTTCTGAATTGAGCAATAAGGGGCTGAATGGGATTATTTAAAGATCTTCCAAAAGACAGTTTCCCTGCCAGTTCAGTTTTTAACCACATGCAGCATTGTATCAAGGCTGCCAGAACTAAGACTTCACAAGTGATATTGTGGTATTTTATTTATTACATGGCTGATTATTTTTAACAATATAAGAAAGCATACAAACTTCATATTGTAAAGCAAATGAATTCCAGCTTTTTCACTTCTGGCCACACATCCCCATGTGAACTCATACTTAATCCTATAGCACTTACATTTTCTTCTTTTTAAACTAAGAAGAGCAAAATTCCCTATCTCAGAGGGTCCTTTGGAGGATTAGACCAGTTATCACTTTAACTTATTCTAACACTAGTACATTATAAGCATTCAATATGTGTATTTATTTTTGGTCATATTTTTAAAAATATCCAAATTATATGATGGTTTCTTACATTTGAATGATTTGTACTGAATATCCCAGCAAAAGAGTGGGCATTGTGCTTGTAAATTTATGTATAAAGGCATTATATAGGAAAAGGTTAGATGCTCACAAGAACCCTGCGCAGGGCCAGGGCTGTCCTTGTCTTCTTTATGAATGAATTTTGTCTCCAAGAGGTTAAAATCCGTAGGTGGTAGGGACAAGAGCACAGTCGAATCCCTGTTCTAAGAGCTTAAAAATAGTCACCTCCCATTTACTTGCTTATCAGCATTGGAAAACTTAGTTTCTACATTTCTTCAGACTTTCCGTAGACCTTTTTCATTCAGTCCACTCCCTAGGATTCACCCTCCTCTAGCTGTTTCCTTCTACTGACTCCTCATCTTCTCATTTTGTTCCATGCTATGATGATTGCAACACACAGAGAACAACCGTCCTTGCTGTTCAAGCTTCCACAATAATGCACTGGTCCATCTTCTTCTTTTTTTAAAACCTATATTATGTGATCACTAAAAGAAGTCAAGCCATAATTTAAAATGAATGAATGATGACTTTCTGCCTTCAGCACCACGTTCACTGAGCTTCAGCCTTTCAGCAAAGATGTACCAGTGTTTCAAGCACTGTGCTAATTCAAATTCCTCAGAAAACCTATGAGACTGTCAAGATTTGCCTTTTGTTTGCTTTTCCAATCTCAACTCTTGCTGCACCCAAATTCATGTACCAGACTTCATGCATGTTTTGCCATTTTCTATATGTGCCATGCTCTTGCTAAGCCTCAGATTGATGTATGACATTACATCTGGCTGAAATGCATCTAAAAACCCTGCATCTATGTTCCTGGTTCACATAAATTTTCCCCTTAGGCCTGGACTCAACGGCACATCCTATGAGAGTCTTCACT
This sequence comes from Fukomys damarensis, assembly GCF_012274545.1. Lineage (NCBI taxonomy): Eukaryota > Metazoa > Chordata > Mammalia > Rodentia > Bathyergidae > Fukomys > Fukomys damarensis. The sequence continues at coordinate 31,332,144 of NW_022900948.1, read as the reverse complement.
GAGCTATAATCTGTCCCCAAGAGCAGGTAGGGACCTTGCTTGTGTGCTCCATCCTGTCCCTGTGGTATCATTCTATTTGCAATAGTCTGTTGAAACTTTCCAGCCTCTTTGTCTAATCCTCCCCGAGAAGATAATTGTCATAATAGCAGAGATGGTAATTTATATCTAAATCCTTAGTGCTAAGCATACTGCTTAGAATACTGTGTGAGCATGGTGAATATTTGACTAGTGAATGACTCAACTATGTGGTCTTTGAACCAGTGAGGGTGGAGTTGGGAAAAAAAATACTAGTAGAAGTCACCCTCCACTTCTGATTACAGAGACTCGAAGGAGCTTAAAAGATAACAAGTTTTGAGAGATTCCAGTAATCATTAAAATAATATCTCTGTCATAAGTGTCTCACTTGATAACACCTTAATTATCTGGTCTTAAACACAAAAAAGAGCTCAGTCATGAACTCAAGAAGACTTGTTTAGAGAAAAATAACTTGCCTCTATGGCTAAAATCCACGTTAGCAAGGACAATGGAAATGTGAAGAGAAAAAGAATGATCAGTCTTTAGGGAGATGAATTGAAAGAGAGAGTGAAGTTTCCCCAAATTCCCATGAGTTAGGTGGTACTTTTTAAAGATCTCTAATAGAAACACTTCTCAAACTTAACCGTTCAGTGAAAGTCACGTGTCATAGCTCACCCAATTTTGCTTATGTTACCATTTTTTTCTTCTAGCTTTAGTGAACCAAATGAACAACATTTTTTTAGATATCTACTAGGTACAAAGTACTAACATCTTTGAGCCCTTAATCCATGTAGATACAAATACATTTTATAAATGTTCTTATTTTTCCCTTATGGCAATATTTGAAATAAACATTAGCATTTTCCTCATTTTACTGAAGAGAAATCTGAAGTGGAAAGAAGTTTAGTGATTTGCAGTTGGCGTTCAAACCCAGGCACCCTAATACCAACACCCACCTCTCGGCTACTGTACCACAGCCCCTCATTTATATTTGTACAGCATCACTGAACCCTCACCACTGCCCTTGCACGTGGCTGCTTTTACTGCATTTTTCTAAGAAATCGCTTTAATTTGTAAATCCAGACAAAATTTGATGAGAAAGTAGTTCTGTATAGATGAGCAGGGTGTCTTTTCTTTCTCTACTGTAATTTCAGCTTCGAGTTCTGTGTCTGCCACCTGGCACGCATCCTACATGCCCTCTTTGATCAAGTAGGGGATATTTTTCCATTTCGTGCTCTTTTCTTCCATCCCAGGCAGCACGGCTTCAATCACTTATTTCTACTATAGAGAGACTCATCCTGGAGTGGGCAGGTCAGGATTTTATCTAAAAGAAAACAAACAAACAAACAAAAACCTCTCATACAGAGTACTTGAGAGTAAACTGTTAGAAGGAAATGGAAAAATAAAAAAAAATATTATTTCTGTCTGTCTATTGTGATTCAGGATTTTATGGAGTTATTGGTTTGGAGACCTCTAAACAACTACCAGAATGTCGCTCTTTTTTACTGAAAATGGATGAGGGTGCATTTTTGACACATATAGCAATTTAGTTTTTTTCTTTAGATAAATAAGAAAAAGCAAGAGAGGAAGGGAAAGCAAAAGAAAGAGAGACAGGCTGAATGAGGGAGAGAGAGAAGAGGGAAGGAAGAAGATAAGGATGGCAAGGAGGGGGAGAGTGTGTGTGTTATGAATTCTCTTCTCAAAACGCAAACTGCTGTGAGGCCAAAGTTACCATAATGCCTGCTGTCAGGAAATCCTTCAACCAAATCCAAGTGTGGAAATTCAGTTTTTCCTACAGGGATTTACAAAGCCTCATTCTTTCAGTAGAGTCCTTCTGTGAAAAAGCATAGCCTGTCCCTGTTACTTCTAAGAAAAGAAGCTTTTAAAACAAGAGCCTAAAGAGTAGTCTCAACCCAAAGTCCTCTCCTATATCATAAAACTAACACCTCAGCCCTGACAAGGACAGAAATAGTTGCATGTGGCATAAACGATGCATTTGCTTTATCCACCCAAGGCAGTGACTGTCTGGATAATGCACAGCCCTGATGGCACAGAGGATCCACAGGTGCATTCTGAGAATCTCAGTGAAGCTTTGCAGTCTGAGGAACGTTTCCCAACAATGGCATAGTCGCAGTGACAATAGATTGATGCAGAGAGCAATGAGAAGGAGACATAGTAAATACACCTGCCCGAGGTTGTCAGACCCTGGAGCACCCTGGGATTCTGGCAGATGCACGTCTTTTACTTTTCAGCAAAGGAAGTTGGAAAACTAATATGGATTAAATTGCTTTATATGTTGCATGCTGCACTACGTATGCCATATGTGTTAATTTACTTAACACTCATTAAAAACCCAGTAGGGAAATGTTTTCATTGAGACATGAAGCCCAATGAGGAACATGTTCATGGCCAAAAAACTAATCAGTGGTAGAGCTTGGATCTGAGTCAAGATCTAATTGAGTTTATAATTCACAATCCTTCCCAATATGACTTACTTATTACAAGGAGAAAATAAAATGAGAAGCAAGAGTCTGAGTGCAGCATTAGAATCTATAGAATCTGTAACTTACAAGTGGCAAAATCATGGGAAGAGGCTTCATGAACTTGGTTCCAGTCCTGGTTTTGTCACTAACACACTAAACCAGTGCTAAATTTCCTTGAACCTGTTTCCTAAAGTGAAAAATGACAGTTGAGTTTATATGCAGTCTGCTCATTCGTGGGTAGCAATAGATAATAATGATATAATAAATACTAGACCATCCTTTTTTTGAACATTATATGATAATCTAATAATTATTTTTTGAGCATGCTGAAAACTGAACTAGAGTGCACATTACACAGCACATAATACATTGGGAAAATCTTGGGATGTTTTTTATGTAAACATATTTTTGCTAAACCAATTTCTAGCCTCTGGGGCTGGCGTTCTGCTTCAGTGCTTCTGCTGCCTGCCTCGAAAGTACAAGGACCCAACTTTGATACCTGATACCAAACAAAACAAAACAAAACAAATTCTAGCCTCTGCTTTCTAATCTTCAGTAAGGGGTTTATGAAACTGACCACACATGTTAATGGGCCAACTGGGAACAGAGGAGTAAATGCTTGTAAAAGTGCCTAGCAAAGGTATCCAATCAATGACAGTCCAACCGGATGTGGGAAGATACTTCGTATATTAGGTGCGATGTCAGAGATGAAAATCTTTTGCAATTCGGAGTTGTCAAAAAAAAAAAAAGCACAGGCCT